>NW_028270146.1:95040399-95287899 GCF_037043375.1 Chiloscyllium plagiosum | reverse complement strand
GACCTCCACACTGGGCCGAGACCTCCACACTGGGCCGAGACCTCCACACTGGGCCGAGACCTCCACACTTGGCCGAGACCTCCACACTGGGACTAGACCTCCACACTGGGACTAGACCTCCACACGGGGACCAGAACTCCACGCTGGGACTAGACTCCCACACTGGGCCGAGACCTCCACACTGGGACTAGACCTCCACACTTGGCCGAGACCTCCACACTGGGACTAGACTCCCACACTGGGCCGAGACCTCCACACTGGGACTAGAACTCCACACTGGGACTAGACCTCCACACTGGGACTAGACCTCCACACTGGGACTAGACCTCCACGCAGGGACTAGACCTCCACGCAGGGACTAGACCTCCACGCTGGGACTAGACCGCCACACTGGGACTAGAACTCCACACTGGGTCGAGACCTCCACGCTAGTTCTAGAACTCCACACTGGGACTAAACCTCCACGCTGGGACGAGAGCTCCACGCTGGGACTAGAACTCCACGCTGGGACTAGACCTCCACACTGTAGGGACGAGACCTCCACACTGGGACTAGACCTCCACGCTGGGACTAGACCTCCACACTGTAGGGACTAGACCTCCACACTGGGACTAGACCTCCACACTGGGACTAGACTTCCACGCTGGGACTAGACCTCCACGCTGGGACTAGACCTCCACACTGTAGAGACGAGACCTCCACACTGGGACTAGACCTCCACGCTGGGACTAGACCTCCACGCTGGGATCAGACCTCCACACTGGGACTAGACCTCCACACTGTAGGGACTAGACCTCCACACTGGGACTAGACCTCCACACTGGGATCAGAACTCCACACTGGGACTAGACCTCCACGCTGGGACTAGACCTCCACACTGGGATCAGACCTCCACACTGTAGGGACTAGACCTCCACACTGGGACTAGGCCTCCACGCTGGGTTCAGACCTCCACACTGTAGGGACTAGACCTCCACACTGGGACTAGACCTCCACGCTGGGACTAGACCTCCACGCTTGGATCAGACCTCCACACTGTAGGGACTAGACCTCCACATAGGGACTAGAACTCCACGCTGGGACTAGACCTCCATGCTGGGACTAGATCTCCACGCTGGGACTAGAACTCCACGCTGGGACTAGAACTCCACGCTGTGACTAGAACTCCACGCTGTGACTAGAACACCACGCTGGGACTAGAACTCCACACTGGGACCAGAACTCCACGCTGGGACTAGACCTCCATACTGGGACTAGAACTCCACACAGGGACTAGAAATCCATGCTGGGACGAGACCTCCACGCTGGGACTAGAACTCCATGCTGGGACTAGAGCTCCATGCTGGGACTAGACCTCTACGCTGGGACTAGAAATCCATGCTGGGACTAGACCTCCACACTGGGACTAGACCTCCACACTGGGATCAGACCTCCACACTGTAGGGACTAGACCTCCACACTGGGACTAGACCTCCACACTGGGACTAGACCTCCACGCTTGGATCAGACCTCCACACTGTTGGGACTAGACCACCACACTGGGACTAGACCTCCACACTGGGATCAGACCTCCACACTGGGATCAGACCTCCACACTGTAGGGACTAGACCTCCACACTGGGATCAGACCTCCACACTGGGATCAGACCTCCACGCTTGGATCAGACCTCCACGCTTGGATCAGACCTCCATACTGTAGGGACTAGACCTCCACACTGGGTCTAGACCTCCACACTGGGATCAGACCTCCACACTGTAGGGACTAGACCTCCACACTGGGACTAGACCTCCACACTGGGACTAGACCTCTACGCTTGGATCAGACCTCCACACTGTCGGGACTAGACCTCCACACTGTAGGGACGAGACCTCCACACTGGGACTAGACCTCCACGCTGGGACTAGACCTCCACGCTGGGATCAGACCTCCACGCTGGGACTAGACCTCCACACTGTAGGGACTAGACCTCCACACTGGGACTAGACCTCAACACTGGGATCAGAACTCCACACTGGGACTAGACCTCCACGCTGGGACTAGACCTCCACACTGGGATCAGACCTCCACACTGTAGGGACTAGACCTCCACACTGGGACTAGGCCTCCACGCTGGGTTCAGACCTCCACACTGTAGGGACTAGACCTCCACACTGGGACTAGACCTCCACGCTGGGACTAGACCTCCACGCTTGGATCAGACCTCCACACTGTAGGGACTAGACCTCCACACTGGGACTAGACCGCAACACTGGGACTAGACCTCCACGCTTGGATCAGACCTCCACACTGTAGGGACTAGACCTCCACATAGGGACTAGAACTCCACGCTGGGACTAGACCTCCATGCTGGGACTAGATCTCCACGCTGGGACTAGAACTCCACGCTGGGACTAGAACTCCACGCTGTGACTAGAACTCCACGCTGTGACTAGAACACCACGCTGGGATTAGAACTCCACACTGGGACCAGAACTCCACGCTGGGACTAGACCTCCACACTGGGACTAGAACTCCACACAGGGACTAGAAATCCATGCTGGGACGAGACCTCCACGCTGGGACTAGAACTCCATGCTGGGACTAGAGCTCCATGCTGGGACTAGACCTCTACGCTGGGACTAGAAATCCATGCTGGGACTAGACCTCCACACTGGGACTAGACCTCCACACTGGGATCAGACCTCCACACTGTAGCGACTAGACCTCCACACTGGGACTAGACCTCCACACTGGGACTAGACCTCCACACTGGGATCAGACCTCCACACTGGGATCAGACCTCCACACTGTAGGGACTAGACCTCCACACTGGGACTAGACCTCCACACTGGGACTAGACCTCCACACTGGGACTAGACCTCCACACTGGGATCAGACCTCCACAGTGGGATCAGACCTCCACGCTTGGATCAGACCTCCACGCTTGGATCAGACCTCCATACTGTAGGGACTAGACCTCCACACTGGGTCTAGACCTCCACACTGGGATCAGACCTCCACACTGTAGGGACTAGACCTCCACACTGGGACTAGACCTCTACGCTTGGATCAGACCTCCACACTGTCGGGACTAGACATCCACACTGTAGGGACTAGACCTCCACACTGGGACCAGACCTCCACACTGTAGGGACTAGACCTCAAAGCTGGGACCAGACCTCCACACTGTAGGGACGAGACCGCCACACTGGGACTAGACCTCCACACTGTAGGCACTAGACCGCCACACTGTAGGGACGAGACCGCCACACTGGGACTAGACCTCCACACTATAGGGACTAGACCGCCACACTGTAGGGACTAGACCTCCACACTGGGACTAGACCTCCACACTGTAGGGATTAGACCTCCACACTGGGACTAGACATCCACACTGTAGGGACTAGACCTCCACACTGGGACCAGACCTCCACACTGTAGGGACTAGACCTCAAAGCTGGGACCAGACCTCCACACTGTAGGGACGAGACCGCCACACTGGGACTAGACCTCCACACTGTAGGCACTAGACCGCCACACTGTAGGGACGAGACCGCCACACTGGGACTAGACCTCCACACTATAGGGACTAGACCGCCACACTGTAGGGACTAGACCTCCACACTGGGACTAGACCTCCACACTGTAGGGATTAGACCTCCACACTCGGACTAGACATCCACACTGTAGGGACAAGACCGCCACACTGGGACTTGACCTCGACGCTGGGACTAGACATCCACACTGGAGGGACTAGACCTCCACGCTAGGACTAGACCTCCACGCTGGGACTAGAACACCACGCTGGGACTAGACCTCCATGTTGGGACTAGAACTCCACACTGGGACTAGACCTCCACACTGGGACTAGAACTCCATGCTGGGACTAGACCTCCACGCTGGGACTTGACCTCCACGCTGGGACTAGAACTCCACACTGGGACTAGACCTCCACATAGGGACTAGACCTCCACGATGGGACTAGATTTCCACGCTGGGACTAGACTTCCACGCTGGGATCAGACCTCCACACTGGGACTAGACCTCCACACTGTAGGGACTAGACCTCCACACTGGGACTAGACCTCCACACTGGGATCAGAACTCTACACTGGGACTAGACCTCCACACTGGGACTAGACCTCCACACTGGAATCAGACCTCCACACTGTAGGGACTAGACCACCACACTGGGACTAGGCCTCCACGGTGGGATCAGACCTCCACACTGTAGGGACTAGACCTCCACACTGGGACTAGACCTCCACGCTTGGATCAGACCTCCACACTGTAGGGACTAGACCTCCACACTGGGACTAGACCTCCACACTGGGACTAGACCTCCACGCTTGGATGAGACCTCCACACTGTAGGGACGAGACCTCCACATAGGGACTAGACCTCCACGCTGGGACTAGACCTCCACGCTGGGACTAGATCTCCACGCTGGGACTAGAACTCCACGCTGGGACTAGAACTGCACACTGGGACTAGAACTCCACGCTAGGACTCGACCTCCACACTGTGACTAGAACTCCACGCTGTGACTAGAACTCCACACTGGGACTAGAACACCACGCTGGGACTAGAACTCCACACTGGGACTAGAACACCACGCTGGGACTAGACCTCCACACTGGGACTAGAACTCCACACAGGGACTAGAAATCCATGCTGGGACGAGACCTCCACGCTGGGACTAGAACTCCATGCTGGGACTAGAGCTCCATGCTGGGACTAGACCTCTACGCTGGGACTAGAAATCCATGCTGGGACGAGACCTCCACGCTGGGACTAGAACTCCATAGTGTAGGGACTAGACCTCCACACTGGGACTAGACCTCCACACTGGGATCAGACCTCCACAATGTAGGGACTAGACCTCCACACTGGGACTAGACCTCCACACTGGGACTAGACCTCCACACTGCGACTAGACCTCTACGCTTGGATCAGACGTCCACACTGTCGGGACTAGACATCCACACTGTAGGGACTAGACCTCCACACTGTGACCAGACCTCCACACTGTATGGACTAGACCTCAAAGCTGGGACCAGACCTCCACACTGTAGGGACGAGACCGCCACACTGGGACTAGACCTCCACACTATGGGGACTAGACCGCCACACTGTCGGGACTAGACCTCCACACTGGGACTAGACCTC
The DNA here is from genome assembly GCF_037043375.1 of Chiloscyllium plagiosum. NCBI lineage: Eukaryota > Metazoa > Chordata > Chondrichthyes > Orectolobiformes > Hemiscylliidae > Chiloscyllium > Chiloscyllium plagiosum. The sequence continues at coordinate 95,282,750 of NW_028270146.1, read as the reverse complement.
CACACTGTAGGGATTAGACCTCCACACTGGGACTAGACATCCACACTGTAGGGACTAGACCGCCACACTGGGACTTGACCTCGACGCTGGGACTAGACATCCACACTGTAGGGACTAGACCTCCACGCTAGGACTAGACCTCCACGCTGGGACTAGAACTCCATGCTGGGACTAGACCTCCACACTGGGACTAGAACTCCACGCTGGGACTAGACCTCCACACTGGGACTAGAACTCCACGCTGGGACTAGACCTCCACGCTGGGACTTGACCTCCACGCTGGGACTAGAACTCCACACTGGGACTAGACCTCCACATAGGGACTAGACCTCCACGATGGGACTAGACCTCCACGCTGGGACTAGACCTCCACACTGGGATCAGACCTCCACACTGTAGGGACTAGAACACCACGCTGGGACTAGACCTCCACGCTGGGACTAGAAATCCATGCTGGGACTAGAGCTCCACGCTGGGACTAGACCTCCACGCTGTAGGGATTAGACATCCACGCTGGGATGAGACCTCCACGCTAGGACTACAACTCCACACTTGGACTAGACTTCCACGCTGGGACTAGACCTCCACGCTGGGACTAGACCTCCACACTTGGACTAGACTTCCACGCTGGGACTAGACCTCCACACTGTAGGGACTAGAACTTAACACTGGGACTAGACCTCCATACTGGGACTAGACCTCCACGCTTGGATCAGACCTCCACACTGTAGGGACTAGAAATCCATGCTGGGACGAGACCTCCACGCTGGGACTAGAACTCCATACTGTAGGGACTAGACCTCCACACTGGGACTAGACCTCCACACTGGGACTAGACCTCCACACTGGGATCAGACCTCCACACTATAGGGACTAGACCTCCACACTGGGACTAGACCTCCACACTGGGACTAGACCTCCACGCTTGGATCAGACCTCCACACTGTTGGGACTAGACCTCCACACTGGGACTAGACCTCCACACTGGGATCAGACCTCCACACTGGGAGCAGACCTCCACATTGTAGGGACTAGACCTCCACACTGGGATCAGACCTCCACGCTTGGATCAGACCTCCACGCTTGGATCAGACCTCCACACTGTAGAGACTAGACCTCCACACTGGGTCTAGACCTCCACACTGGGATCAGACCTCCACACTGTAGGGACTAGACCTCCACACTGGGACTAGACCTCCACACTGGGACTAGACCTCCACACTGGGACTAGACCTCTACGCTTGGATCAGACCTCCACACTGTCGGGACTAGACATCCACACTGTAGGGACTAGACCTCCACACTGGGACCAGACCTCCACACTGTAGGGACTAGACCTCAAAGCTGGGACCAGACCTCCACACTGTAGGGACGAGACCGCCACACTGGGACTAGACCTCCACACTGTAGGCACTAGACCGCCACACTGTAGGGACGAAACCGCCACACTGGGACTAGACCTCCACACTATAGGGACTAGACCGCCACAATGTAGGGACTAGACCTCCACACTGGGACTAGACCTCCACACTGTAGGGATTAGACCTCCACACTGGGACTAGACATCCACACTGTAGGGACTAGACCGCCACACTGGGACTTGACCTCGACGCTGGGACTAGACATCCACACTGTAGGGACTAGACCTCCACGCTAGGACTAGACCTCCACGCAGGGACTAGAACTCCACGCTGGGACTAGACCTCCACATTGGGACTAGAACTCCACGCTGGGACTAGACCTCCACACTGGGACTAGACCTCCATACTGGGACTAGACCTCCACGCTTGGATCAGACCTCCACACTGTAGGGACTAGACCTCCACACAGGGACTAGACCTCCACGCTGGGACTAGACCTCCACACTGGGACTAGAACTCCACACAGGGACTAGAAATCCATGCTGGGACGAGACCTCCACGCTGGGACTAGAACTCCATGCTGGGACTAGAGCTCCATGCTGGGACTAGACCTCTACGCTGGGACTAGAAATCCATGCTGGGACGAGACCTCCACGCTGGGACTAGAACTCCATACTGTAGGGACTAGACCTCCACACTGGGACTAGACCTCCACACTGGGACTAGACCTCCACACTGGGATCAGACCTCCACACTGTAGGGACTAGACCTCCACACTGGGACTAGACCTCCACACTGGGACTAGACCTCCACGCTTGGATCAGACCTCCACACTGTTGGGACTAGACCTCCACACTGGGACTAGACCTCCACACTGGGATCAGACCTCCACACTGGGAGCAGACCTCCACACTGTAGGGACTAGACCTCCACACTGGGATCAGACCTCCACACTGGGATCAGACCTCCACGCTTGGATCAGACCTCCACGCTTGGATCAGACCTCCACACTGTAGAGACTAGACCTCCACACTGGGTCTAGACCTCCACACTGGGATCAGACCTCCACACTGTAGGGACTAGACCTCCACACTGGGACTAGACCTCCGCACTGGGACTAGACCTCCACACTGGGACTAGACCTCCACACTGTAGGCACTAGAGCGCCACACTGTAGGGACGAGACCGCCACACTGGGACTAGACCTCCACACTATAGGGACTAGACCGCCACAATGTAGGGACTAGACCTCCACACTGGGACTAGACCTCCACACTGTAGGGATTAGACCTCCACACTGGGACTAGACATCCACACTGTAGGGACTAGACCGCCACACTGGGACTTGACCTCGACGCTGGGACTAGACATCCACACTGTAGGGACTAGACCTCCACGCTAGGACTAGACCTCCACGCAGGGACTAGAACTCCATGCTGGGACTAGACCTCCACATTGGGACTAGAACTCCACACTGGGACAAGACCTCCACACTGGGACTAGAACTCCACGCTGGGACTAGACCTCCACGCTGGGACTTGACCTCCACACTGGGACTAGGCCTCCACGGTGGGATCAGACCTCCACACTGTAGGGACTAGACCTCCACACTGGGACTAGACCTCCACGCTGAGACTAGACCTCCACGCTTGGATCAGACCTCCACACTGTAGGGACTAGACCTCCACACTGGGACTAGACCTCCACACTGGGACTAGACCTCCACGCTTGGATGAGACCTCCACACTGTAGGGACTAGACCTCCACATAGGGACCAGACCTCCACGCTGGGACTAGACCTCCACGCTAGGACTCGACCTCCACGCTGTGACTAGAACTCCACGCTGTGACTAGAACTCCACACTGGGACTAGAACACCACGCTGGGACTAGAACTCCACACTGGGACTAGAACACCACGCTGGGACTAGACCTCCACACTGGGACTAGAACTCCACACAGGGACTAGAAATCCATGCTGGGACGAGACCTCCACGCTGGGACTAGAACTCCATGCTGGGACTAGAGCTCCATGCTGGGACTAGACCTCTACGCTGGGACTAGAAATCCATGCTGTTGGGACTAGACCTCCACACTGGGACTAGAACTCCATACTGTAGGGACTAGACCTCCACACTGGGACTAGACCTCCACACTGGGATCAGACCTCCACACTGTAGGGACTAGACCTCCACACTGGGACTAGACCTCCACACTGGGACTAGACCTCCACACTGGGACTAGACCTCTACGCTTGGATCAGACGTCCACACTGTCGGGACTAGACATCCACACTGTAGGGACTAGACCTCCACACTGTGACCAGACCTCCACACTGTATGGACTAGACTTCAAAGCTGGGACCAGACCTCCAAACTGTAGGGACGAGACCGCCACACTGGGACTAGACCTCCATACTGTAGGCACTAGACCGCCACACTGTAGGGACGAGACCGCCACACTGTGACTAGACCTCCACACTATAGGGACTAGACCGCCACACTGTAGGGACTAGAACTCCACACTGGGACTAGACCTCCACACTGTAGGGATTAGACCTCCACACTGGGACTAGACATCCACACTGTAGGGACTAGACCGCCACACTGGGACTTGACCTCGACGCTGGGACTAGACATCCACACTGTAGGGACTAGACCTCCACGCTAGGACTAGACCTCCACGCTGGGACTAGAACTCCACACTGGGACTAGACCTCCACACTGGGACTAGAACTCCACGCTGGGACTAGACCTCCACGCTGGGACTTGACCTCCACGCTGGGACTAGAACTCCACACTGGGACTAGACCTCCACATAGAGACTAGACCTCCACGATGGGACTAGACCTCCACGCTGGGACTAGACCTCCACACTGGGATCAGACCTCCACACTGTAGGGACTAGAACACCACGCTGGGACTAGACCTCCACGCTGGGACTAGAAATCCATGCTGGGACTAGAGCTCCACGCTGGGACTAGACCTCCACGCTGTAGGGATTAGACATCCACGCTGGGATGAGACCTCCACGCTAGGACTACAACTCCACACTTGGACTAGACTTCCACGCTAGGACTAGACCTCCACACTGGGACTAGAACTCCACACAGGGACTAGAAATCCATGCTGGGACGAGACCTCCACGCTGGGACTAGAACTCCATGCTGGGACTAGACCTCTACGCTGAGACTAGAAATCCATGCTGGGACGAGACCTCCACGCTGGGACTAGAACTCCATACTGTAGGGACTAGACCTCCACACTGGGACTAGACCTCCACACTGGGATTAGACCTCCACACTGGGATCAGACCTCCACACTGTAGGGACTAGACCTCCACACTGGGACTAGACCTCCACACTGGGACTAGACCTCCACGCTTGGATCAGACCTCCACACTGTTGGGACTAGACCTCCACACTGGGACTAGACCTCCACACTGGGATCAGACCTCCACACTGGGAGCAGACCTCCACACTGTAGGGACTAGACCTCCACACTGGGATCAGACCTCCACACTGGGATCAGACCTCCACGCTTGGATCAGACCTCCACGCTTGGATCAGACCTCCACACTGTAGAGACTAGACCTCCACACTGGGTCTAGACCTCCACACTGGGATCAGACCTCCACACTGTAGGGACTAGACCTCCACACTGGGACTAGACCTCCACACTGGGACTAGACCTCCACACTGGGACTAGACCTCTACGCTGGGACTAGAACTCCATACTGTAGGGACTAGACCTCCACACTGGGACTAGACCTCCACACTGGGATCAGACCTCCACACTGTAGGGACTAGACCTCCACACTGGGACTAGACCTCCACACTGGGACTAGACCTCCACACTGGGACTAGACCTCTACGCTTGGATCAGACGTCCGCACTGTCGGGACTAGACATCCACACTGTAGGGACTAGACCTCCACACTGTGACCAGACCTCCACACTGTATGGACTAGACCTCAAAGCTGGGACCAGACCTCCACACTGTAGGGACGAGACCGCCACACTGGGACTAGACCTCCACACTGTAGGCACTAGACCGCCACACTGTAGGGACGGTAACCGCCACACTGGGACTAGACCTCCACACTATAGGGACTAGACCGCCACACTGTAGGGACTAGACCTCCACACTGTAGGGACGAGACCGCCACACTGTGACTAGACCTCCACTCTATAGGGACTAGACCGCCACACTGTAGGGACTAGACCTCCACACTGGGACTAGACCTCCACACTGTAGGGATTAGACCTCCACACTGGGACTAGACATCCACACTGTAGGGACTAGACCGCCACACTGGGACTTGACCTCGACGCTGGGACTAGACATCCACACTGTAGGGACTAGACCTCCACGCTAGGACTAGACCTCCACGCTGGGACTAGAACTCCATGCTGGGACTAGACCTCCACGTTGGGACTAGAACTCCACACTGGGACTAGACCTCCACACTGGGACTAGAACTCCATGCTGGGACTAGACCTCCATGCTGGGACTTGACCTCCACGCTGGGACTAGAACTCCACACTGGGACTAGACCTCCACATAGGGACTAGACCTCCACGATGGGACTAGACCTCCACGCTGGGACTAGACCTCCACACTGGGATCAGACCTCCACACTGTAGGGACTAGAACACCACGCTGGGACTACACCTCCACGCTGGGACTAGAAATCCATGCTGGGACTAGAGCTCCACGCTGGGACTAGACCTCCACGCTGTAGGGATTAGACATCCACGCTGGGATGAGACCTCCACGCTAGGACTACAACTCCACACTTGGACTAGACTTCCACGCTGGGACTAGACCTCCACGCTGGGACTAGACCTCCACACTTGGACTAGACTTCCACGCTGGGACTAGACCTCCACACTGTAGGGACTAGAACTCCACACTGGGACTAGACCTCCATACTGGGACTAGACCTCCACGCTTGGATCAGACCTCCACACTGTAGGGACTAGACCTCCACACAGGGACTAGACCTCCACGCTGGGACTAGACCTCCACACTGGGACTAGAACTCCACACAGGGACTAGAAATCCATGCTGGGACGAGACCTCCACGCTGGGACTAGAACTCCATGCTGGGACTAGACCTCTACGCTGGGACTAGAAATCCATGCTGGGACGAGACCTCCACGCTGGGACTAGAACTCCATACTGTAGGGACTAGACCTCCACACTGGGACTAGACCTCCACACTGGGATTAGACCTCCACACTGGGATAAGACCTCCACACTGTAGGGACTAGACCTCCACACTGGGACTAGACCTCCACACTGGGACTAGACCTCCACGCTTGGATCAGACCTCCACACTGTTGGGACTAGACCTCCACACTGGGACTAGACCTCCACACTGGGATCAGACCTCCACACTGGGAGCAGACCTCCACACTGTAGGGACTAGACCTCCACACTGGGATCAGACCTCCACACTGGGATCAGACCTCCACGCTTGGATCAGACCCCCACGCTTGGATCAGACCTCCACACTGTAGAGACTAGACCTCCACACTGGGTATAGACCTCCACACTGGGATCAGACCTCCACACTGTAGGGACTAGACCTCCACACTGGGACTAGACCTCCACACTGGGACTAGACCTCTACGCTTGGATCAGACCTCCACACTGTCGGGACTAGACATCCACACTGTAGGGACTAGACCTCCACACTGGGACCAGACCTCCACACTGTAGGGACTAGACCTCAAAGCTGGGACCAGACCTCCACACTGTAGGCACTAGACCGCCATACTGGGACTTGACCTCGACGCTGGGACTAGACATCCACACTGTAGGGACTAGACATCCACACTGTAGGGACTAGACCTCCACGCTAGGACTAGACCTCCACACTGGGACTAGACCTCCATACTGGGACTAGACCTCCACGCTTGGATCAGACCTCCACACTGTAGGGACTTGACCTCCACACAGGGACTAGAATTCCACGCTGGGACTAGACCTCCACACTGGGACTAGAACTCCACACAGGGACTAGAAATCCATGCTGGGACGAGACCTCCACGCTGGGACTAGAACTCCATGCTGGGACTAGAGCTCCATGCTGGGACTAGACCTCTACGCTGGGACTAGAAATCCATGCTGGGACGAGACCTCCATGCTGGGACTAGAACTCCATACTGTAGGGACTAGACCTCCACACTGGGACTAGACCTCCACACTGGGACTAGACCTCCACACTGGGATCAGACCTCCACACTGTAGGGACTAGACCTCCACACTGGGACTAGACCTCCACACTGGGACTAGACCTCCACGCTTGGATCAGACATCCACACTGTTGGGACTAGACCTCCACACTGGGACTAGACCTCCACACTGGGACTAGACCTCCATACTGGGACTAGACCTCTACGCTTGGATCAGACCTCCACACTGTCGGGACTAGACATCCACACTGTAGGGACTAGACCTCCACACTGGGACCAGACCTCCACACTGTAGGGACTAGACCTCAAAGCTGGGACCAGACCTCCACACTGTAGGGACGAGACCGCCACACTGGGACTAGACCTCCACACTGTAGGCACTAGACCGCCACACTGTAGGGACGAGACCGCCACACTGGGACTAGACCTCCACACTATAGGGACTAGACCGCCACAATGTAGGGACTAGACCTCCACACTGGGACTAGACCTCCACACTGTAGGGATTAGACCTCCACACTGGGACTAGACATCCACACTGTAGGGACTAGACCGCCACACTGGGACTTGACCTCGACGCTGGGACTAGACATCCACACTGTAGGGACTAGACCTCCACGCTAGGACTAGACCTCCACGCTGGGACTAGAACTCCATGCTGGGACTAGACCTCCACATTGGGACTAGAACTCCACACTGGGACTAGACCTCCACACTGGGACTAGAACTCCACGCTGGGACTAGACCTCCACGCTGGGACTTGACCTCCACGCTGGGACTAGAACTCCACACTGGGACTAGACCTCCACATAGGGACTAGACCTCCACGATGGGACTAGACTTCCACGCTGGGACTAGACCTCCACGCTGGGATCAGACCTCCACACTGTAGGGACTAGACCTCCACACTGGGACTAGACCTCCACACTGTAGGGATTAGACCTCCACACTGTGACTAGACATCCACACTGTAGGGTCTAGACTGCCACACTGGGACTAGACCTCCACGCTGGGACTAGACATCCACACTGTAGGGACTAGACCTCCACGCTAGGACTAGACCTCCACGCTGGGACTAGAACACCATACTGGGACTAGACCTCCACGTTGGGACTTGACCTCCACGCTGGGACTAGAACTCCACACTGGGACTCGACCTCCACATAGGGACAAGACCTCCACACTGGGACTAGACCTCCACGCTGAGACTAGACCTCCACGCTTGGATCAGACCTCCACACTGTAGGGACTAAACCTCCACACTGGGACTAGACCTCCACGCTGGGACTAGACCTCCACGCTGGGACTAGATCTCCACGCTGGGACTAGAACTCCACTCTGGGACTAGAACTCCACGCTGGGACTAGAACTCCACACTAGGACTCGACCTCCACGCTGTGACTAGAACTCCACGCTGTGACTAGAACTCCACGCTGGGACTAGAACACCACGCTGGGACTAGAACTCCACACTGGGACTAGAACACCACGCTGGGACTAGACCTCCACACTGGGACTAGAACTCCACACAGGGACTAGAAATCCATGCTGGGACGAGACCTCCACGCTGGGACTAGAACTCCATGCTGGGACTAGAGCTCCATGCTGGGACTAGACCTCTACGCTGGGACTAGAAATCCATGCTGGGACGAGACCTCCACGCTGGGACAAGAACTCCATACTGTAGGGACTAGACCTCCACACTGGGACTAGACCTCCACACTGTGACTAGACCTCTACGCTTGGATCAGACGTCCACACTGTCGGGACTAGACATCCACACTGTAGGGACTAGACCTCCACACTGTGACCAGACCTCCACACTGTATGGACTAGACCTCAAAGCTGGGACCAGACCTCCACACTGTAGGCACTAGACCGCCACACTGGGACTAGACCTCCACACTGTAGGCACTAGACCGCCACACTGTAGGGACGAGACTGCCACACTGGGACTAGACCTCCACACTATAGGGACTAGACCGTCACACTGTAGGGACTAGACCTCCACACTGGGACTAGACCTCCACACTGTAGGGATTAGACCTCCACACTGGGACTAGACATCCACACTGTAGGGACTAGACCGCCACACTGGGACTTGACCTCGACGCTGGGACTAGACATCCACACTGGAGGGACTAGACCTCCACGCTAGGACTAGACCTCCACGCTGGGACTAGAACTCCATGCTGGGACTAGACCTCCACGTTGGGACTAGAACTCCACACTGGGACTAGACCTCCACACTGGGACTAGAACTCCACGCTGGGACTAGACCTCCACGCTGGGACTTGACCTCCACGCTGGGACTAGAACTCCACACTGGGACTAGACCTCCACATAGGGACGAGACCTCCACGATGGGACTAGACCTCCACGCTGGGACTAGACCTCCACACTGGGATCAGACCTCCACACTGTAGGGACGGTAACCGCCACACTGGGACTAGACCTCCACACTGTAGGGATTAGACCTCCACACTGGGACTAGACCTCCACACTGTAGGGACGATACCGCCACACTGTGACTAGACCTCCACACTATAGGGACTAGACCGCCACACTGTAGGGACTAGACCTCCACACTGGGACTAGACCTCCACACTGTAGGGATTAGACCTCCACACTCGGACTAGACATCCACACTGTAGGGACTAGACCGCCACACTGGGACTTGACCTCGACGCTGGGACTAGACATCCACACTGTAGGGACTAGACCTCCACGCTAGGATTAGACCTCCACGCTGGGACTAGAACTCCATGCTGGGACTAGACCTCCACGTTGGGACTAGAACTCCACACTGGGACTAGACCTCCACACTGGGACTAGAACTCCATGCTGGGACTAGACCTCCATGCTGGGACTTGACCTCCACGCTGGGACTAGAACTCCACACTGGGACTAGACCTCCACATAGGGACTAGACCTCCACGATGGGACTAGACCTCCACGCTGGGACTAGACCTCCACACTGGGATCAGACCTCCACACTGTAGGGACTAGAACACCACGCTGGGACTAGACCTCCACGCTGGGACTAGAAATCCATGCTGGGACTAGAGCTCCACGCTGGGACTAGACCTCCACGCTGTAGGGATTAGACATCCACGCTGGGATGAGACCTCCACGCTAGGACTACAACTCCACACTTGGACTAGACTTCCACGCTGGGACTAGACCTCCACGCTGGGACTAGACCTCCACACTTGGACTAGACTTCCACGCTGGGACTAGACCTCCACACTGTAGGGACTAGAACTCCACACTGGGACTAGACCTCCATACTGGGACTAGACCTCCACGCTTGGATCAGACCTCCACACTGTAGGGACTAGACCTCCACACAGGGACTAGACCTCCACGCTGGGACTAGACCTCCACACTGGGACTAGAACTCCACACAGGGACTAGAAATCCATGCTGGGACGAGACCTCCACGCTGGGACTAGAACTCCATGCTGGGACTAGACCTCTACGCTGGGACTAGAAATCCATGCTGGGACGAGACCTCCACGCTGGGACTAGAACTCCATACTGTAGGGACTAGACCTCCACACTGGGACTAGACCTCCACACTGGGATTAGACCTCCACACTGGGATCAGACCTCCACACTGTAGGGACTAGACCTCCACACTGGGACTAGACCTCCACACTGGGACTAGACCTCCACGCTTGGATCAGACCTCCACACTGTTTTGACTAGACCTCCACACTGGGACTAGACCTCCACACTGGGATCAGACCTCCACACTGGGAGCAGACCTCCACACTGTAGGGACTAGACCTCCACACTGGGATCAGACCTCCACACTGGGATCAGACCTCCACGCTTGGATCAGACCCCCACGCTTGGATCAGACCTCCACACTGTAGAGACTAGACCTCCACACTGGGACTAGACCTCCACACTGGGATCAGACCTCCACACTGTAGGGACTAGACCTCCACACTGGGACTAGACCTCCACACTGGGACTAGACCTCCACACTGGGACTAGACCTCTACGCTTGGATCAGACCTCCACACTGTCGGGACTAGACATCCACACTGTAGGGACTAGACCTCCACACTGGGACCAGACCTCCACACTGTAGGGACTAGACCTCAAAGCTGGGACCAGACCTCCACACTGTAGGGACGAGACCGCCACACTGGGACTAGACCTCCACACTGTAGGCACTAGACCGCCATACTGGGACTTGACCTCGACGCTGGGACTAGACATCCACACTGTAGGGACTAGACCTCCACGCTAGGACTAGACCTCCACACTGGGACTAGACCTCCATACTGGGACTAGACCTCCACGCTTGGATCAGACCTCCACACTGTAGGGACCTGACCTCCACACAGGGACTAGAATTCCACGCTGGGACTAGACCTCCACACTGGGACTAGAACTCCACACAGGGACTAGAAATCCATGCTGGGACGAGACCTCCACGCTGGGACTAGAACTCCATGCTGGGACTAGAGCTCCATGCTGGGACTAGACGTCTACGCTGGGACTAGAAATCCATGCTGGGACGAGACCTCCACGCTGGTACTAGAACTCCATACTGTAGGGACTAGACCTCCACACTGGGACTAGACCTCCACACTGGGACTAGACCTCCACACTGGGATCAGACCTCCACACTGTAGGGACTAGACCTCCACACTGGGACTAGACCTCCACACTGGGACTAGACCTCCACGCTTGGATCAGACATCCACACTGTTGGGACTAGACCTCCACACTGGGATCAGACCTCCACACTGGGAGCAGACCTCCACACTGTAGGGACTAGACCTCCACACTGGGACTAGACCTCCACACTGGGACTAGACCTCCATACTGGGACTAGACCTCTACGCTTGGATCAGACCTCCACACTGTCGGGACTAGACATCCACACTGTAGGGACTAGACCTCCACACTGGGACCAGACCTCCACACTGTAGGGACTAGACCTCAAAGCTGGGACCAGACCTCCACACTGTAGGGACGAGACCGCCACACTGGGACTAGACCTCCACACTGTAGGCACTAGACCGCCACACTGTAGGGACGAGACCGCCACACTGGGACTAGACCTCCACACTATAGGGACTAGACCGCCACAATGTAGGGACTAGACCTCCACACTGGGACTAGACCTCCACACTGTAGGGATTAGACCTCCACACTGGGACTAGACATCCACACTGTAGGGACTAGACCGCCACACTGGGACTTGACCTCGACGCTGGGACTAGACATCCACACTGTAGGGACTAGACCTCCACGCTAGGACTAGACCTCCACGCAGGGACTAGAACTCCATGCTGGGACTAGACCTCCACATTGGGACTAGAACTCCACACTGGGACTAGACCTCCACACTGGGACTAGAACTCCACGCTGGGACTAGACCTCCACGCTGGGACTTGACCTCCACGCTGGGACTAGAACTCCACACTGGGACTAGACCTCCACATAGGGACTAGACCTCCACGATGGGACTAGACTTCCACGCTGGGACTAGACCTCCACGCTGGGATCAGACCTCCACACTGTAGGGACTAGACCTCCACACTGGGACTAGACCTCCACACTGTAGGGATTAGACCTCCACACTGTGACTAGACATCCACACTGTAGGGTCTAGACCGCCACACTGGGACTAGACCTCCACGCTGGGACGAGACATCCACACTGTAGGGACTAGACCTCCACGCTAGGACTAGACCTCCACGCTGGGACTAGAACTCCATGCTGGGACTAGACCTCCACGTTGGGACTAGAACTCCACACTGGGACTAGACCTCCACACTGGGACTAGAACTCCATGCTGGGACTAGACCTCCATGCTGGGACTTGACCTCCACGCTGGGACTAGAACTCCACACTGGGACTAGACCTCCACATAGGGACTAGACCTCCACGATGGGACTAGACCTCCACGCTGGGACTAGACCTCCACACTGGGATCAGACCTCCACACTGTAGGGACTAGAACACCACGCTGGGACTAGACCTCCACGCTGGGACTAGAAATCCATGCTGGGACTAGAGCTCCACGCTGGGACTAGACCTCCACGCTGTAGGGATTAGACATCCACGCTGGGATGAGACCTCCACGCTAGGACTACAACTCCACACTTGGACTAGACTTCCACGCTGGGACTAGACCTCCACGCTGGGACTAGACCTCCACACTTGGACTAGACTTCCACGCTGGGACTAGACCTCCACACTGTAGGGACTAGAACTCCACACTGGGACTAGACCTCCATACTGGGACTAGACCTCCACGCTTGGATCAGACCTCCACACTGTAGGGACTAGACCTCCACACAGGGACTAGACCTCCACGCTGGGACTAGACCTCCACACTGGGACTAGAACTCCACACAGGGACTAGAAATCCATTCTGGGACGAGACCTCCACGCTGGGACTAGAACTCCATGCTGGGACTAGACCTCTACGCTGGGACTAGAAATCCATGCTGGGACGAGACCTCCACGCTGGGACTAGAACTCCATACTGTAGGGACTAGACCTCCACACTGGGACTAGACCTCCACACTGGGATTAGACCTCCACACTGGGATCAGACCTCCACACTGTAGGGACTAGACCTCCACACTGGGACTAGACCTCCACACTGGGACTAGACCTCCACGCTTGGATCAGACCTCCACACTGTTGGGACTAGACCTCCACACTGGGACTAGACCTCCACACTGGGATCAGACCTCCACACTGGGAGCAGACCTCCACACTGTAGGGACTAGACCTCCACACTGGGATCAGACCTCCACACTGGGATCAGACCTCCACGCTTGGATCAGACCCCCACGCTTGGATCAGACCTCCACACTGTAGAGACTAGACCTCCACACTGGGTATAGACCTCCACACTGGGATCAGACCTCCACACTGTAGGGACTAGACCTCCACACTGGGACTAGACCTCCACACTGGGACTTGACCTCCACACTGGGACTAGACCTCTACGCTTGGATCAGACCTCCACACTGTCGGGACTAGACATCCACACTGTAGGGACTAGACCTCCACACTGGGACCAGACCTCCACACTGTCGGGACTAGACCTCAAAGCTGGGACCAGACCTCCACACTGTAGGGACGAGACCGCCACACTGGGACTAGACCTCCACACTGTAGGCACTAGACCGCCATACTGGGACTTGACCTCGACGCTGGGACTAGACATCCACACTGTAGGGACTAGACCTCCACGCTAGGACTAGACCTCCACACTGGGACTAGACCTCCATACTGGGACTAGACCTCCACGCTTGGATCAGACCTCCACACTGTAGGGACTTGACCTCCACACAGGGACTAGAATTCCACGCTGGGACTAGACCTCCACACTGGGACTAGAACTCCACACAGGGACTAGAAATCCATGCTGGGACGAGACCTCCACGCTGGGACTAGAACTCCATGCTGGGACTAGAGCTCCATGCTGGGACTAGACCTCTACGCTGGGACTAGAAATCCATGCTGGGACGAGACCTCCACGCTGGGACAAGAACTCCATACTGTAGGGACTAGACCTCCACACTGGGACTAGACCTCCACACTGGGACTAGACCTCCACACTGGGATCAGACCTCCACACTGTAGGAACTAGACCTCCACACTGGGACTAGACCTCCACACTGGGACTAGACCTCCACGCTTGGATCAGACATCCACACTGTTGGGACTAGACCTCCACACTGGGATCAGACCTCCACACTGGGAGCAGACCTCCACACTGTAGGGACGAGACCGCCACACTGGGACTAGACCTCCACACTGTAGGCACTAGACCGCCACACTGTAGGGACGAGACCGCCACACTGGGACTAGACCTCCACACTATAGGGACTAGACCGCCACAATGTAGGGACTAGACCTCCACACTGGGACTAGACCTCCACACTGTAGGGATTAGACCTCCACACTGGGACTAGACATCCACACTGTAGGGACTAGACTGCCACACTGGGACTTGACCTCGACGCTGGGACTAGACATCCACACTGTTGGGACTAGACCTCCACGCTAGGACTAGACCTCCACGCAGGGACTAGAACTCCATGCTGGGACTAGACCTCCACACTTGGACTAGACTTCCACGCTGGGACTAGACCTCCACACTGTAGGGACTAGAACTCCACACTGGGACTAGACCTCCATACTGGGACTAGACCTCCACGCTTGGATCAGACCTCCACACTGTAGGGACTAGACCTCCACGATGGGACTAGACCTCCACGCTGGGACTAGACCTCCACACTGGGACTAGAACTCCACACAGGGACTAGAAATCCATGCTGGGACGAGACCTCCACGCTGGGACTAGAACTCCATACTGTAGGGACTAGACCTCCACACTGGGACTAGACCTCCACACTGGGATTAGACCTCCACACTGGGATCAGACCTCCACACTGTAGGGACTAGACCTCCACACTGGGACTAGACCTCCACACTGGGACTAGACCTCCACGCTTGGATCAGACCTCCACACTGTTGGGACTAGACCTCCACACTGGGACTAGACCTCCACACTGGGATCAGACCTCCACACTGGGAGCAGACCTCCACACTGTAGGGACTAGACCTCCACACTGGGATCAGACCTCCACACTGGGATCAGACCTCCACGCTTGGATCAGACCCCCACGCTTGGATCAGACCTCCACACTGTAGAGACTAGACCTCCACACTGGGTATAGACCTCCACACTGGGATCAGACCTCCACACTGTAGGGACTAGACCTCCACACTGGGACTAGACCTCCACACTGGGACTTGACCTCCACACTGGGACTAGACCTCTACGCTTGGATCAGACCTCCACACTGTCGGGACTAGACATCCACACTGTAGGGACTAGACCTCCACACTGGGACCAGACCTCCACACTGTAGGGACTAGACCTCAAAGCTGGGACCAGACCTCCACACTGTAGGGACGAGACCGCCACACTGGGACTAGACCTCCACACTGTAGGCACTAGACCGCCATACTGGGACTTGACCTCGACGCTGGGACTAGACATCCACACTGTAGGGACTAGACCTCCACGCTAGGACTAGACCTCCACACTGGGACTAGACCTCCATACTGGGACTAGACCTCCACGCTTGGATCAGACCTCCACACTGTAGGGACTTGACCTCCACACAGGGACTAGAATTCCACGCTGGGACTAGACCTCCACACTGGGACTAGAACTCCACACAGGGACTAGAAATCCATGCTGGGACGAGACCTCCACGCTGGGACTAGAACTCCATGCTGGGACTAGAGCTCCATGCTGGGACTAGACCTCTACGCTGGGACTAGAAATCCATGCTGGGACGAGACCTCCACGCTGGGACAAGAACTCCATACTGTAGGGACTAGACCTCCACACTGGGACTAGACCTCCACACTGGGACTAGACCTCCACACTGGGATCAGACCTCCACACTGTAGGAACTAGACCTCCACACTGGGACTAGACCTCCACACTGGGACTAGACCTCCACGCTTGGATCAGACATCCACACTGTTGGGACTAGACCTCCACACTGGGATCAGACCTCCACACTGGGAGCAGACCTCCACACTGTAGGGACGAGACCGCCACACTGGGACTAGACCTCCACACTGTAGGCACTAGACCGCCACACTGTAGGGACGAGACCGCCACACTGGGACTAGACCTCCACACTATAGGGACTAGACCGCCACAATGTAGGGACTAGACCTCCACACTGGGACTAGACCTCCACACTGTAGGGATTAGACCTCCACACTGGGACTAGACATCCACACTGTAGGGACTAGACTGCCACACTGGGACTTGACCTCGACGCTGGGACTAGACATCCACACTGTAGGGACTAGACCTCCACGCTAGGACTAGACCTCCACGCAGGGACTAGAACTCCATGCTGGGACTAGACCTCCACATTGGGACTAGAACTCCACACTGGGACTAGACCTCCACACTGGGACTAGAACTCCACGCTGGGACTAGACCTCCACGCTGGGACTTGACCTCCACGCTGGGACTAGAACTCCACACTGGGACTAGACCTCCACATAGGGACTAGACCTCCACGATGGGACTAGACTTCCACGCTGGGACTAGACCTCCACGCTGGGATCAGACCTCCACACTGTAGGGACTAGACCTCCACACTGGGACTAGACCTCCACACTGTTGGGATTAGACCTCCACACTGTGACTAGACATCCACACTGTAGGGTCTAGACCGCCACACTGGGACTAGACCTCCACGCTGGGACTAGACATCCACACTGTAGGGACTAGACCTCCACGCAAGGACTAGACCTCCACGCTGGGACTAGAACACCATGCTGGGACTAGACCTCCACGTTGGGACTTGACCTCCACGCTGGGACTAGAACTCCACACTGGGACTCGACCTCCACATAGGGACAAGACCTCCACACTGGGACTAGACCTCCACGCTGAGACTAGACCTCCACGCTTGGATCAGACCTCCACACTGTAGGGACTAAACCTCCACATAGGGACTAGACCTTCACGCTGGGACTAGACCTCCACGCTGGGACTAGATCTCCACGCTGGGACTAGAACTCCACGCTGGGACTAGAACTCCACGCTGGGACTAGAACTCCACGCTAGGACTCGACCTCCACGCTGTGACTAGAACTCCACGCTGTGACTAGAACTCCACGCTGTGACTAGAACTCCACGCTGGGACTAGAACACCACGCTGGGACTAGAACTCCACACTGGGACTAGAACACCACGCTGGGACTAGACCTCCACACTGGGACTAGAACTCCACACAGGGACTAGAAATCCATGCTGGGACGAGACCTCCACGCTGGGACTAGAACTCCATGCTGGGACTAGAGCTCCATGCTGGGACTAGACCTCTACGCTGGGACTAGAAATCCATGCTGGGACGAGACCTCCACGCTGGGACAAGAACTCCATACTGTAGGGACTAGACCTCCACACTGGGACTAGACCTCCACACTGGGACTAGACCTCTACGCTTGGATCAGACGTCCACACTGTCGGGACTAGACATCCACACTGTAGGGACTAGACCTCCACACTGTGACCAGACCTCCACACTGTATGGACTAGACCTCAAAGCTGGGACCAGACCTCCACACTGTAGGCACTAGACCGCCACACTGGGACTAGACCTCCACACTGTAGGCACTAGACCGCCACACTGTAGGGACGAGACCGCCACACTGGGACTAGACCTCCACACTATAGGGACTAGACCGCCACACTGTAGGGACTAGACCTCCACACTGGGACTAGACCTCCACACTGTAGGGATTAGACCTCCACACTGGGACTAGACATCCACACTGTAGGGACTAGACCGCCACACTGGGACTTGACCTCGACGCTGGGACTAGACATCCACACTGTAGGGACTAGACCTCCACGCTAGGACTAGACCTCCACGCTGGGACTAGAACTCCATGCTGGGACTAGACCTCCACGTTGGGACTAGAACTCCACACTGGGACTAGACCTCCACACTGGGACTAGAACTCCACGCTGGGACTAGACCTCCACGCTGGGACTTGACCTCCACGCTGGGACTAGAACTCCACACTGGGACTAGACCTCCACATAGGGACTAGACCTCCACGATGGGACTAGACCTCCACGCTGGGACTAGACCTCCACACTGGGATCAGACCTCCACACTGTAGGGACTAGAACACCACGCTGGGACTAGACCTCCACGCTGGGACTAGAAATCCATGCTGGGACTAGAGCTCCACGCTGGGATGAGACCTCCACGCTAGGACTACAACTCCACACTTGGACTAGACTTCCACGCTGGGACTAGACCTCCACGCTGGGACTAGACCTCCACACTTGGACTAGACCTCCACACTTGGACTAGACTTCCACGCTGGGACTAGACCTCCACACTGTAGGGACTAGAACTCCACACTGGGACTAGACCTCCATACTGGGACTAGACCTCCACGCTTGAATCAGACCTCCACACTGTAGGGACTAGACGTCCACACTGGGACTAGACCTCCACACTGGGACTAGACCTCCACGCTGGGACTAGACCTCCACGCTTGGATCAGACCTCCACACTGTAGGGACTAGACCTCCACACTGGGACCAGACCTCCACACTGTCGGGACCAGACCTCCACACTGGGACTAGACCTCCAGGCTGGGACTAGACATCCACGCTTGGATCAGACCTGCACACTGTAGGGACTAGACCTCCACACTGGGACTAGACCTCCACACTGGGACTAGACCTCCACACTGGGACTAGACCTCTACGCTTGGATCAGACCTCCACACTGTCGGGACTAGACATCCACACTGTAGGGACTAGACCTCCACACTGGGACCAGACCTCCACAATGTAGGGACTAGACCTCAAAGCTGGGACCAGGTCTCCACACTGTAGGGACGAGACCGCCACACTGGGACTAGACCTCCACACTGTAGGCACTAGACCGCCAGACTGTAGGGACGAGACCGCCACACTGGGACTAGACCTCCACACTATAGGGACTAGACCGCCACACTGTAGGGACTAGACCTCCACACTGGGACTAGACCTCCACACTGTAGGGATTAGACCTCCACACTGGGACTAGACATCCACACTGTAGGGACTAGACCGCCACACTGGGACTTGACCTCGCGCTGGGACTAGACATCCACACTGTAGGGACTAGACCTCCACGCTAGGACTAGACCTCCACGCTGGGACTAGAACTCCATGCTGGGACTAGAACTCCACGTTGGGACTAGAACTCCACACTTTGACTAGACCTCCACACTGGGACTAAACCTCCACACTGGGACTAGAACTCCACACTGGGACTAGACCTCCACACTGGGACTAGAACTCCACACTGGGACTAGACCTCCACACTGGGACTAGAACTCCACGCTGGGACTAGACCTCCACGCCGGGACTAGAACTCCACACTGGGACTAGAACTCCACACTGGGACCAGAGCTCCACGCTGGGACTAGAACTCCATACTGTAGGGACTAGACCTCCACACTGGGACTAGACCTCCACACTGGGACTAGACTTCCACGCTGGGACTAGACCTCCACACTGTAGGGACGAGACCTCCACACTGGGACTAGACGTCCATGCTGGGACTAGACCTCCACGCTGGGATCAGACCTCCACACTGGGACTAGACCTCCACACTGTAGGGACTAGACCTCCACACTGGGACTAGACCTCCACACTGGGATCAGAACTCCACACTGGGACGAGACCTCCACGCTGGGACTAGACCTCCACACTGGGATCAGACCTCCACACTGTAGGGACTAGACCTCCACACTGGGACTAGGCCTCCACGCTGGGTTCAGACCTCCACACTGTAGGGACTAGACCTCCACACTGGGACTAGACCTCCACGCTGGGACTAGACCTCCACGCTTGGATCAGACCTCCACACTGTAGGGACTAGACCTCA
This sequence comes from Chiloscyllium plagiosum, assembly GCF_037043375.1. Taxonomy (NCBI): domain Eukaryota; kingdom Metazoa; phylum Chordata; class Chondrichthyes; order Orectolobiformes; family Hemiscylliidae; genus Chiloscyllium; species Chiloscyllium plagiosum. The sequence goes on along the minus strand of NW_028270146.1, from coordinate 95,261,699 downwards.
ACACTGGGACTAGACCGCCACACTGGGACTAGACCTCCACGCTTGGATCAGACCTTCACACTGTAGGGACTAGACCTCCACATAGGGACTAGAACTCCACGCTGGGACTAGACCTCCATGCTGGGACTAGATCTCCACGCTGGGTCTAGAACTCCACGCTGGGACTAGAACTCCACGCTGTGACTAGAACTCCACGCTGTGACTAGAACACCACGCTGGGACTAGAACTCCACACTGGGACCAGAACTCCACGCTGGGACTAGACCTCCACACTGGGACTAGAACTCCACACAGGGACTAGAAATCCATGCTGGGACGAGACCTCCACGCTGGGACTAGAACTCCATGCTGGGACTAGAGCTCCATGCTGGGACTAGACCTCTACGCTGGGACTAGAAAACCATGCTGGGACTAGACCTCCACACTGGGACTAGACCTCCACACTGGGATCAGACCTCCACACTGTAGGGACTAGACCTCCACACTGGGACTAGACCTCCACGCTTGGATCAGACCTCCACACTGTTGGGACTAGACCTCCACACTGGGACTAGACCTCCACACTGTGATCAGACCTCCACACTGGGATCAGACCTCCACACTGTAGGGACTAGACCTCCACACTGGGACTAGACCTCCACGCTTGGATCAGACCTCCACACTGTTGGGACTAGACCTCCACACTGGGACTAGACCTCCACACTGGGATCAGACCTCCACACTGGGATCAGACCTCCACACTGTAGGGACTAGACCTCCACACTGGGATCAGACCTCCACACTGGGATCAGACCTCCACGCTTGGATCAGACCTCCACGCTTGGATCAGACCTCCATACTGTAGGGACTAGACCTCCACACTGGGTCTAGACCTCCACACTGGGATCAGACCTCCACACTGTAGGGACTAGACCTCCACACTGGGACTAGACCTCCACACTGGGACTAGACCTCTACGCTTGGATCAGACCTCCACACTGTCGGGACTAGACATCCACACTGTAGGGACTAGACCTCCACACTGGGACCAGACCTCCACACTGTAGGGACTAGACCTCAAAGCTGGGACCAGACCTCCACACTGTAGGGACGAGACCGCCACACTGGGACTAGACCTCCACACTGTAGGCACTAGACCGCCACACTGTAGGGACGAGACCGCCACACTGGGACTAGACCTCCACACTATAGGGACTAGACCGCCACACTGTAGGGACTAGACCTCCACACTGGGACTAGACCTCCACACTGTAGGGATTAGACCTCCACACTGGGACTAGACATCCACACTGTAGGGACTAGACCGCCACACTGGGACTTGACCTCGACGCTGGGACTAGACCGCCACACTGTAGGGACTAGACCTCCACACTGGGACTAGACCTCCACACTGTAGGGATTAGACCTCCACACTGGGACTAGACATCCACACTGTAGGGACTAGACCGCCACACTGGGACTTGACCTCGACGCTGGGACTAGACATCCACACTGGAGGGACTACACCTCCACGCTAGGACTAGACCTACACGCTGGGACTAGAACTCCACGCTGGGACTAGACCTCCATGTTGGGACTAGAACTCCACACTGGGACTAGACCTCCACACTGGGACTAGAACTCCACGCTGGGACTAGACCTCCACACTGGGACTAGACCTCCACATAGGGACTAGACCTCCACGATGGGACTAGACTTCCACGCTGGGACTAGACTTCCACGCTGGGATCAGACCTCCACACTGGGACTAGACCTCCACACTGTAGGGACTAGACCTCCACACTGGGACTAGACCTCCACACTGGGATCAGAACTCCACACTGGGACTAGAAATCCATGCTGGGACGAGACCTCCACGCTGGGACTAGAACTCCATGCTGGGACTAGAGCTCCATGCTGGGACTAGACCTCTACGCTGGGACTAGAAATCCATGCTGGGACGAGACCTCCACGCTGGGACTAGAACTCCATACTGTAGGGACTAGACCTCCACACTGGGACTAGACCTCCACACTGGGACTAGACCTCTACGCTTGGATCAGACGTCCGCACTGTCGGGACTAGACATCCACACTGTAGGGACTAGACCTCCACACTGTGACCAGACCTCCACACTGTATGGACTAGACCTCAAAGCTGGGACCAGACCTCCACACTGTAGGGACGAGACCGCCACACTGGGACTAGACCTCCACACTATAGGGACTAGACCGCCACACTGTAGGGACTAGACCTCCACACTGGGACTAGACCTCCACACTGTAGGGATTAGACCTCCACACTGGGACTAGACATCCACACTGTAGGGACTAGACCGCCACACTGGGACTTGACCTCGACGCTGGGACTAGACATCCACACTGTAGGGACTAGACCTCCACGCTAGGACTAGACCTCCACGCTGGGACTAGAACTCCATGCTGGGACTAGACCTCCACGTTGGGACTAGAACTCCACACTGGGACTAGACCTCCACACTGGGACTAGAACTCCACGCTGGGACTAGACCTCCACGCTGGGACTTGACCTCCACGCTGGGACTAGAACTCCACACTGGGACTAGACCTCCACATAGGGACTAGACCTCCACGATGGGACTAGACCTCCACGCTGGGACTAGACCTCCACACTGGGATCAGACCTCCACACTGTAGGGACTAGAACACCACGCTGGGACTAGACCTCCACGCTGGGACTAGAAATCCATGCTGGGACCAGAGCTCCACGCTGGGACTAGACCTCCACGCTGTAGGGATTAGACATCCACGCTGGGATGAGACCTCCACGCTAGGACTACAACTCCACACTTGGACTAGACTTCCACGCTGGGACTAGACCTCCACGCTGGGACTAGACCTCCACACTTGGACTAGACCTCCACACTTGGACTAGACTTCCACGCTGGGACTAGACCTCCACACTGTAGGGACTAGAACTCCACACTGGGACTAGACCTCCATACTGGGACTAGACCTCCACGCTTGAATCAGACCTCCACACTGTAGGGACTAGATGTCCACACTGGGACTAGACCTCCACACTGGGACTAGACCTCCACGCTGGGACTAGACCTCCACGCTTGGATCAGACCTCCACACTGTAGGGACTAGACCTCCACACTGGGACCAGACCTCCACACTGTAGGGACTAGACCTCCACACTGGGACTAGACCTCCAGGCTGGGACTAGACCTCCACGCTTGGATCAGACCTCCACACTGTCGGGACTAGACCTCCACACTGGGACTAGACCTCCACACTGGGACTAGACCTCTACACTTGGATCAGACCTCCACACTGTCGGGACTAGACATCCACACTGTAGGGACTAGACCTCCACACTGGGACCAGACCTCCACAATGTAGGGACTAGACCTCAAAGCTGGGACCAGATCTCCACACTGAAGGGACGAGACCGCCACACTGGGACTAGACCTCCACACTGTAGGCGCTAGACCGCCACACTGTAGGGACGAGACCGCCACACTGGGACTAGACCTCCACACTATAGGGACTAGACCTCCACACTGTAGGGACTAGACCGCCACACTGTAGGGACTAGACCTCCACACTGGGACTAGACCTCCACACTGTAGGGATTAGACCTCCACACTGGGACTAGACATCCACACTGTAGGGACTAGACCGCCACACTGGGACTTGACCTCGACGCTGGGACTAGACATCCACACTGGAGGGACTAGACCTCCAGGCTAGGACTAGACCTCCATGCTGGGACTAGAACTCCATGCTGGGACTAGACCTCCACGTTGGGACTAGAACTCCACACTGGGACTAGACCTCCACACTGGGACTAGAACTCCACGCTGGGACTAGACCCCCACGCTGGGACTTGACCTCCACGCTGGGACTAGAACTCCACACTGGGACTAGACATCCACATAGGGACTAGACCTGCACGATGGGACTAGACGTCCACGCTGGGACTAGACCTCCACGCTGGGATCAGACCTCCACACTGGGACTAGACCTCCACACTGTAGGGACTAGACCTCCACACTGGGACTAGACCTCCACACTGGGATCAGAACTCCACACTTGGACTAGACCTCCACACTGGGACTAGACCTCCACACTGGGATCAGAACTCCACACTGGGACTAGACCTCCACACTGGGACTAGACCTCCACACTGGGATCAGACCTCCACACTGGGACTAGACCTCCACACTGTTGGGACTAGACCTCCACACTGGGACTAGACCTCCACACTGGGATCAGAACTCCACACTGGGACTAGACCTCCACACTGGGACTAGGCCTCCACGCTGGGATCAGACCTCCACACTGTAGGGACTTGACCTCCACACTGGGACTAGACCTCCACGCTGAGAGTAGACCTCCACGCTTGGATCAGACCTCCACACTGTAGGGACTAGACCTCCACACTGGGACTAGACCTCCACACTGGGACTAGACCTCCACACTGGGTCTAGACCTCCACGCTTGGATCAGACCTCCACAGTGTAGGGACTAGACCTCCACGCTGGGACTTGACCTCCACGCTGGGACTAGATCTCCACGCTGGGACTAGAACTCCACGCTGGGACTAGAACTCCACGCTGGGACTAGAACTCCACGCTAGGACTCGACCTCCACGCTGTGACTAGAACTCCAAGCTGTGACTAGAACTCCACACTGGGACTAGAACACCACGCTGGGACTAGAACTCCACACTGGGACTAGAACACCACGCTGGGACTAGACCTCCACACTGGGACTAGAACTCCACACAGGGACTAGAAATCCATGCTGGGACGAGACCTCCACGCTGGGACTAGAACTCCATGCTGGGACTAGAGCTCCATGCTGGGACTAGACCTCTACGCTGGGACTAGAAATCCATGCTGGGACGAGACCTCCACGCTGGGACTAGAACTCCATACTGTAGGGACTAGACCTCCACACTGGGACTAGACCTCCACACTGGGACTAGACCTCCACACTGGGATCAGACCTCCACACTGTAGAGACTAGACCTCCACACTGGGACTAGACCTCCACACTGGGACCAGACCTCCACACTTGGATCAGACCTCCACACTGTTGGGACTAGACCTCCACACTGGGACTAGACCTCCACACTGGGATCAGACCTCCACACTGTAGGGACTAGACCTCCACACTGGGACTAGACCTCCACACTGGGACTAGACCTCCACACTGGGACTAGACCTCTACGCTTGGATCAGACGTCCACACTGTCGGGACTAGACATCCACACTGTAGGCACTAGACCTCCACACTGTGACCAGACCTCCACACTGTATGGACTAGACCTCAAAGCTGGGACCAGACCTCCACACTGTAGGGACGAGACCGCCACACTGGGACTAGACCTCCACACTGTAGGCACTAGACCGCCACACTGTAGGGACGAGACCGCCACACTGGGACTAGACCTCCACACTATAGGGACTAGACCGCCACACTCTAGGGACTAGACCTCCACACTGGGACTAGACCTCCACACTGTAGGGATTAGACCTCCACACTGGGACTAGACATCCACACTGTAGGGACTAGACCGCCACACTGGGACTTGACCTCGACGCTGGGACTAGACATCCACACTATAGGGACTAGACCTCCCCACGACTAGACCTCCACGCTGGGACTAGAACTCCATGCTGGGACTAGACCTCCACACTGGGACTAGAACTCCACGCTGGGACTAGACCTCCACGCTGGGACTTGACCTCCACGCTGGGACTAGAACTCCACACTGGGACTAGACCTCCACATAGGGACTAGACCTCCACGATGGGACTAGACCTCCACGCTGGGACTAGACCTCCACACTGGGATCAGACCTCCACACTGTAGGGACTAGAACACCACGCTGGGACTAGACCTCCACGCTGGGACTAGAAATCCATGCTGGGACTAGAGCTCCACGCTGGGACTAGACCTCCACGCTGTAGGGATTAGACATCCACGCTGGGATGAGACCTCCACGCTAGGACTACAACTCCACACTTGGACTAGACTTCCACGCTGGGACTAGACCTCCACGCTGGGACTAGACCTCCACACTTGGACTAGACCTCCACACTTGGACTAGACTTCCACGCTGGGACTAGACCTCCACACTGTAGGGACTAGAACTCCACACTGGGACTCGACCTCCATACTGGGACTAGACCTTCACGCTTGAATCAGACCTCCACCCTGTAGGGACTAGACGTCCACACTGGGACTAGACCTCCATGCTGGGACTAGACCTCCACGCTGGGACTAGACCTCCACGCTTGGATCAGACCTCCACACTGTAGGGACTAGACCTCCACACTGGGACCAGACCTCCACACTGTAGGGACCAGACCTCCACACTGGGACTAGACCTCCAGGCTGGGACTAGACCTCCACGCTTGGATCAGACCTGCACACTGTTGGGACTAGACCTCCACACTGGGACTAGACCTCCACACTGGGACTAGACCTCCACACTGGGACTAGACCTCTACGCTTGGATCAGACCTCCACACTGTCGGGACTAGACATCCACACTGTAGGGACTAGACCTCCACACTGTAGGGACGAGACCGCCACACTGGGACTAGACCTCCACATTGTAGGCACTAGACCGCCACACTGTAGGGACGAGACCGCCACACTGGGACTAGACCTCCACACTATAGGGACTAGACCGCCACACTGTAGGGACGAGACCTCCACACTGGGACTAGACCTCCACACTGTAGGGATTGGACCTCCACACTGGGACTAGACATCCACACTGTAGGGACTAGACCGCCACACTGGGACTTGACCTCGACGCTGGGACTAGACATCCACACTGTAGGGACTAGACCTCCACGCTAGGACTAGACCTCCACGCTGGGACTAGAACTCCATGCTGGGACTAGACCTCCACGTTGGGACTAGAACTCCACACTGGGACTAGACCTCCACACTGGGACTAGAACTCCACGCTGGGACTAGACCTCCATGCTGGGACTTGACCTCCACGCTGGGACTAGAACTCCAGACTGGGACTAGACATCCACATAGGGACTAGACCTGCACGATGGGACTAGACGTCCACGCTGGGACTAGACCTCCACGCTGGGATCAGACCTCCACACTGGGACTAGACCTCCACACGGTAGGGACTAGACCTCCACACTGGGACTAGACCTCCACACTGGGATCAGAACTCCACACTGGGACTAGACCTCCACACTGGGACTAGACCTCCACACTGGGATCAGACCTCCACACTGTAGGGACTAGACCTCCACACTGGGACTAGGCCTCCACGCTGAGACTAGACCTCCACGCTTGGATCAGACCTCCACACTGTAGGGACTAGACCTCCACACTGGGACTAGACCTCCACGCTTGGATCAGACCTCCACAGTGTAGGGACTAGACCTCCACATAGGGACTAGACCTCCACGCTGGGACTAGACCTCCACGCTGGGACTAGATCTCCACGCTGGGACTAGAACTCCACGCTGGGACTAGATCTCCACGCTGGGACTAGAACTCCACGCTAGGACCCGACCTCCACGCTGTGACTAGAACTCCAAGCTGTGACTAGAACTCCACACTGGGATTAGAACACCACGCTGGGACTAGAACTCCACCCTGGGACTAGAACACCACGCTGGGACTAGACCTCCACACTGGGACTAGAACTCCACACAGGGACTAGAAATCCATGCTGGGACGAGACCTCCACGCTGGGACTAGAACTTCATGCTGGGACTAGAGCTCCATGCTGGGACTAGACCTCTACGCTGGGACTAGAAATCCATGCTGGGACGAGACCTCCACGCTGGGACTAGAACTCCATACTGTAGGGACTAGACCTCCACACTGGGACTAGACCTCCACACTGGGACTAGACCTCCACACTGGGATCAGACCTCCACACTGTAGGGACTAGACCTCCACACTGGGACTAGACCTCCACACTGGGACCAGACCTCCACACTTGGATCAGACCTCCACACTGTTGGGACTAGACCTCCACACTGGGACTAGACCTCCACACTGGGATCAGACCTCCACACTGTAGGGACTAGACCTCCACACTGGGACTAGACCTCCACACTGGGACTAGACCTCCACACTGGGACTAGACCTCTACGCTTGGATCAGACGTCCACACTGTCGGGACTAGACATCCACACTGTAGGGACTAGACCTCCACACTGTGACCAGACCTCCACACTGTATGGACTAGATCTCAAAGCTGGGACCAGACCTCCACACTGTAGGGACGAGACCGCCACACTGGGACTAGACCTCCACACTGTAGGCACTAGACCGCTACACTGTAGGGACGAGACCGCCACACTGGGACTAGACCTCCACACTATAGGGACTAGACCGCCACACTGTAGGGACTAGACCTCCACACTGGGACTAGACCTCCACACTGTAGGGATTAGACCTCCACACTGGGACTAGACATCCACACTGTAGGGACTAGACCGCCACACTGGGACTTGACCTCGACGCTGGGACTAGACATCCACACTGTAGGGACTAGACCTCCACGCTAGGACTAGACCTCCACGCTGGGACTAGAACTCCATGCTGGGACTAGACCTCCACGTTGGGACTAGAACTCCACACTGGGACTAGACCTCCACACTGGGACTAGAACTCCACGCTGGGACTAGACCTCCACGCTGGGACTTGACCTGCATGCTGGGACTAGAACTCCACACTGGGACTAGACCTCCACATAGGGACTAGACCTCCACGATGGGACTAGACCTCCACGCTGGGACTAGACCTCCACACTGGGATCAGACCTCCACACTGTAGGGACTAGAACACCACGCTGGGACTAGACCTCCACGCTGGGACTAGAAATCCATGCTGGGACTAGAGCTCCACGCTGGGACTAGACCTCCATGCTGTAGTGATTAGACATCCACGCTGGGGTGAGACCTCCACGCTAGGACTACAACTCCACACTTGGACTAGACTTCCACGCTGGGACTAGACCTCCACGCTGGGACTAGACCTCCACACTTGGACTAGACTTCCACGCTGGGACTAGACCTCCACACTGTAGGGACTAGAACTCCACACTGGGACTAGACCTCCATACTGGGACTAGACCTCCACGCTTGGATCAGACCTCCACACTGTAGGGACTAGACCTCCACGCTGGGACTAGACCTCCACGTTTGGATCAGACCTCCACACTGTAGGGACTAGACCTCCACACTGGGACCAGAGCTCCACACTGTAGGGACCAGACCTCCACACTGGGACTAGACCTCCACGCTGGGACTAGACCTCCACGCTTGGATCAGACCACCACACTGTAGGGACTAGACCTCCACACTGGGACTAGACCTCCACACTGGGATCAGACCTCCACACTGTAGGGACTAGACCTCCACACTGGGACTAGACCTCCACGCTGGGACTAGACCTCCACGCTTGGATCTGACCTCCACACTGTGGGGACTAGACCTCCACACTGGGACTCGACCTCCACACTGGGATCAGACCTCCACACTGTAGGGACTAGACCTCCACACTGTAGGGACTAGACCTCCACAGTGTAGGGACTAGACCTCCACACTGGGACTAGACCTCAAAGCTTGGACCAGACCTCCACACTGTAGGGACGAGACCGCCACACTGGGACTAGACCGCCACACTATAGGGACTAGACCTCCACAGTGTAGGGACTAGACCTCCACACTGGGACTAGACCTCCACACTGTAAGGATTAGACCTCCACACTGGGACTAGACATCCACAGTGTAGGGACTAGACCGCCACACTGGGACTAGATCTCGACACTGGGACTAGACATCCACACTGTAGGGACTAGACATCCACACTGGGACCAGACCTCCACGCTGTACGGACTAGACCTCCACATTGGGGCTAGACCTCCACGCTGGGACTGAACCTCCATACTGGGACCAGACGTCCACACTGGGACCAGTCCTCCATGCTAGGCTGCTGGAATACCTGGAAACCGCTGAGGAAAATCTCCACGATGGGACTACACCACCACACTGTAGGGGCTAGACCACCACACGGTAGGGACTAGACCACCACACTGTCGGGATGAGACCACCACATTGTAGGGCCTAGACCACCACACTGTAGGGTTGAGACCACTACACTGTCGGGATGAGACCACCACACTGCAGGGGCTAGACCACCACACTGTAGGGACTAGACCAACACACTGTGGGGAGGAGACCACCACTCTGTAGGGACTAGACCATCACACTGTAGGGACTAGACCACCACAATGTTGGGGCTAGACCACCGCACTGTAGGGACTAGACCACCACAATGTAGGGGCTAGACCATCACACTGTAGGGACTAGACCACCACAATGTAGGGGCTAGACCACCACACTGTAGGGATGAGACCACCACACTGTAGTGACGAGACCACCACACTGTAGGGGCTAGACCACCACACTGTGGGGACGAGACCACCACACCGTAGGGATGAGTCCATCACACTGTAGGGACTAGACTATCACACTGTGGGGATGAGAACACCACACTGTAGGGACGATACCGCTACACTGTTGGGATGAGACCACCTCACTGTAGGGAAGAGACCACTACACTGTAGGGAAGAGACCATCACTCTGTAGGGACTAGACCATCACACGGTAGGGACTAGACCACCACTCTGTAGGGACTAGACCATCACAGTGTAGGGGCTAGACCACCGCACCGTAGGGACTAGACCATCACACTGTAGGGACTAGACCACCGCACTGTAGGGACTAGACCACCACACTGTAGGGTTGAGACCACCACACTGTAGGGACCAGACCACCACACTGTAGGGACTAGACCACCACATTGTAGGGTTGAGACCACCACACCGTAGGGACCAGACCATCACACCGTAGGGACTAGACCACCACTCTGTAGGGACTAGACCACCACACTGTAGGGTTGAGACCACCGCACTGTAGGGGCTAGACCACCACACTGTCGGGACTAGACCATCACAATGTTGGGGCTAGACCACCACACTGTGGGGATGAGACCACCACACTGTAGGGGCTAGACCACCACACTGTAGGGACTAGACCACCGCACTGTAGGGTTGAGACCACCACTCCGTAGGGACCAGACCATCACACCGTAGGGACTAGACCACCACAATGTAGGGGCTAGACCACCACAATGTAGGGGCTAGACCACCGCACTGTAGGGGCTAGACCACCACACTGTCGGGACTAGACCATCACAATGTTGGGGCTAGACCACCGCACTGTAGGGGCTAGACCACCACACTGTAGGGACTAGACCACCGCACTGTAGGGGCTAGACCACCACACTGTAGGGATGAGACCACCACACTGTAGGGATTAGACCACCACACCGTAGGGACCAGACCATCACACCGCAGGGACTAGACCACCACTCTGTAGGGACTAGACCACCACAATGTAGGGGCTAGACCACCACAATGTAGGGGCTAGACCACCGCACTGTAGAGACTAGACCACCGCACTGTCGGGATGAGACCACCACACTGTAGGGACTAGACCACCATATCGTAGGGACTAGACCACCGCACTGTAGGGGCTAGACCACCACACTGTAGGGACTAGACCACCACACTGTAGGGACTAGACCATCACACCGTAGGGACTAGACCACCACAATGTAGGGGCTAGACCACCACAATGTAGGGGCTAGACCACCGCACTGTAGGGGCTAGACCACCACACTGTCGGGACTAGACCATCACAATGTTGGGGCTAGACCACCGCACTGTAGGGGCTAGACCACCACACTGTAGGGACTAGACCACCGCACTGTAGGGGCTAGACCACCACACTGTAGGGATGAGACCACCACACTGTAGGGATTAGACCACCACACCGTAGGGACCAGACCATCACACCGCAGGGACTAGACCACCACTCTGTAGGCACTAGACCACCACAATGTAGGGGCTAGACCACCACAATGTAGGGGCTAGACCACCGCACTGTAGAGACTAGACCACCGCACTGTCGGGATGAGACCACCACACTGTAGGGACTAGACCACCATATCGTAGGGACTAGACCACCGCACTGTAGGGGCTAGATCACCACACTGTAGGGACTAGACCACCACACTGTAGGGACTAGACCAGCACACTGTAGGGACTAGACCACCACACTGTAGGGACAAGACCACTACACTGTCGGGATGCGACCACCACACTGTAGGGACTAGACCACCACACCATAGGGACTAGACCACCACACTGTAGGGACTAGACCACCACAATGTTGGGGCTAGACCACCGCACTGTAGGGGCTCGACCACCACACTGTAGGGGCTAGACCACCACACTGTGGGGATGAGACCACCACACTGTAGGGACTAGACCACCACACTGTAGGGACACACCCATCACACTGTGGGGATGAGACCACCACACTGTAGGGACTAGACCATCACGCTGTAGGGACTAGACCACCACACTGTAGGGATGAGACCAGCACACTGTAGGGACTAGACCACCACACTGTAGGGACTAGACCATCACACTGTGGGGATGAGACCACCACACTGTAGGACTAGACCATCACACTGTAGGGACTAGACCACCACACTGTAGGGAGTAGACCATCACACTGTAGGGACTAGACCACCACACTGTAAGGACTAGACCACCACACTGTAGGGACTAGACCAGCACACTAGGGACTAGACCACCACACTGTAGGGAGTAGACCATCACACTGTAGGGACTAGACCACCACACTGTAAGGACTAGACCACCACACCGTAGGGACGAGACCACCACACTATAGAGATGAGAATACACACTGTAGGGGCTAGACCATCACACCATAGGGACTAGACCACCACAATGTTGGGGCTAGACCACCGCACTGTAGGGGCTAGACCACCACACTGTCGGGATGAGACCACCACACTGTAGGGACTAGACCACCACACTGTAAGGGCTAGACCACCACACTGTAGGAATGAGACCACCACATTGTAGGGACGAGACCATCACACTGTAGGGGCCAGACCACCACACTGTAGGGACTAGACCACCACACGGTCGGGGCTAGACCACCACACTGTAGGGACGAGACCACCACACTGTAGGGACCAGACCACCACACTGTGGGGACTAGACCACCACACTGTAGGGACGAGACCACCACACTGTAGGGTTGAGACCACCACACTGTAGGGTTGAGACCACCACACCGTAGGGACCAGACCACCACACTGTAGGGGCTAGACCACCACACTGTAGGGTTGAGACCACCACACTGTAGGGTTGAGACCACCACACCGTAGGGACCAGACCACCACACTGTAGGGGCTAGACCACCACACTGTAGGGTTGAGACCACCACACCGTAGGGACCAGACCACCACACTGTAGGGATGAGACCACCACACTGTGGGGACGAGACCACCACACTGTAGGGACTAGACCACCACACTGTAGGGATGAGACCACCACACTGTAGGGAGTAGACCACCACACTGTAGGGACTAGACCATCACACTGTAGGGACTAGACCACCACACTGTAGGGAGTAGACCATCACACTGTAGGGACTAGACCACCACACTGTAGGGAGTAGACCATCACACTGTAGGGACTAGACCACCACACTGTAGGGAGTAGACCACCACACTGTAGGGACTAGACCACCACACTGTAAGGACTAGACCATCACACTGTAGGGACTAGACCACCACACTGTAGGGAGTAGACCATCACACTGTAGGGACTAGACCACAACACTGTAGGGAGTAGACCATCACACTGTAGGGACTAGACCACCACACTGTAAGGACTAGACCACCACACCGTAGGGACGAGACCACCACACTATAGAGATGAGACCTCACACTGTAGGGGCTAGACCATCACACCATAGGGACTAGACCACCACAATGTTGGGGCTAGACCACCGCACTGTAGGGGCTAGACCACCACACTGTAGGGACTAGACCACCACAATGTTGGGGCTAGACCACCGCACTGTAGGGGCTAGACCAACACACTGTCGGGATGAGACCGCCACACTGTAGGGACTAGACCACCACACTGTAGGGACTAGACCACCACACTGTAGGGACTAGACCACCACACTGTAGGGATGAGAGCACCACACTGTAGGGATGAGAGCACCACACTGTAGGGATGAGACCATCACACGATAGGGACTAGACCACCACACTGTAGGGATGAGACCATCACACGATAGGGACTAGACCACCACACTGTAGGGATGAGACCATCACACGATAGGGACTAGACCACCACACTGTAGGGATGAGACCATCACACGATAGGGACTAGACCACCACACTGTAGGGATGAGACCATCACACCGTAGGGGCTAGACCACCACACTGTAGGGATGAGACCACCACACTGTAGGGATGAGACCATCACACTGTAGGGACTAGACCACCACACTGTAGGGACTAGACCACCACACTGTTGGGATGAGACGACGACACTGTGGGGACGAGACCACCACACTTTCGGGATGTGACCACCACACTGTAGGGACTAGACCATCATACTGTAGGGACTAGACCACCGCACTGTAGGGAGTAGAACATCACACTATAGGGACTGGACCACCACACTGTAGGGACTAGACCACCACACTGTAGGGACTAGACCAGCACACCGTAGGGACTAGACCACCCACTGTAGGGATTAAATCACCACACTATAGAGATGAGACCACACACTGTAGGGGCTAGACCATCACACCATAGAGACTAGACGATCACTTAGTAGGGGCTAGACCACCACACTGTAGGGACTAGACCACCACACTGTAGGGTCTAGACCACCACACTGTAGGGACTAGACCACCACACTGTAGGGATGAGACCACCACACTGGAGGGATGAGACCACCACACTGTAGGGACTAGACCACCACACTGTAGGGACTAGACCACCACACTGTAGGGAATAGACCACCACACTGTAGGGGCTAGACCACCACACTGTAGGGGCTAGACCACCACACTGTAGGGACTAGACCACCACACTGTAGAGATGAGACCACCACACCGTAGGGACTAGACCACCACACTGTATGGACTAGACCACCACACTGTAGGGACTAGACCACCACAATGTTGGGGCTAGACCACCACACTGTAGGGATGAGACCACCACACCGTAGGGACTAGACCACCACACTGTATGGACTAGACCACCACACTGTAGGGACTAGACCACCACACCGTAGGGACTAGACCACCACACTGTGGGGACTAGACCACCACACTGTAGGGACTAGACCACCACACTGTAGGGACTAGACCACCACACTGTGGGGACTAGACCACCACACTGTGGGGAATAGACCACCACACTGTAGGGGCTAGACCACCACACTGTAGGGACGAGACCACCGCACTGTAGGGACTAGACCACCACACCGTAGGGACTAGACCACCACACCGTAGGGACTAGACCACCACACTGTGGGGACTAGACCACCACACTGTGGGGACTAGACCACCACACCGTAGGGACTAGACCACCACACTGTGGGGACTAGACCACCACACTGTGGGGACTAGACCACCACACCGTAGGGACTAGACCACCACACTGTAGGGATGAGACCACCACACCGTAGGGACGAGACCACCACACTGTAGGGATGAGACCACCACACCGTAGGGACGAGACCACCACACTGTAGGGACTAGACCACCACACTGTAGGGACTAGACCACCACACTGTAGGGATGAGACCACCACACTGTAGGGATGAGACCACCACACCGTAGGGGCTAGACCATCACACCGTAGGGACTAGACCACCACACCGTAGGGGCTAGACCATCACACCGTAGGGACTAGACCACCACACCGTAGGGACTAGACCACCATACTGTAGGGACGAGACCACCACACTGTGGGGACTAGACCACCACACTGTGGGGACAAGACCACCACACTGTAGGGATGAGACCACCACACCGTAGGGGCTAGACCATCACACTGTAGGGACTAGACCAACACACCGTAGGGATGAGACCACCACACTGTAGGGATGAGACCACCACACCGTAGGGACTAGACCACCACACTGTGGGGACGAGACCACCACACTTTAGGGACTAGACCACCACACTGTGGGGACTAGACCACCACACCGTAGGGACTAGACCACCACACTGTAGGGATGAGACCACCACACCGTAGGGACTAGACCACCACACCGTAGGGACTAGACCACCACACTGTAGGGATGAGACCACCACACCGTAGGGACTAGACCACCACACTGTAGGGACTAGACCACCACACTGTGGGGACGAGACCACCACACTGTAGGGACTAGACCACCACACCGTAGGGACTAGACCACCACACTATAGAGACGAGACCAGCACACTGTGGGGACGAGACCACCACACTGTAGGGACTAGACCACCACACTGTAGGGACTAGACCACCACACTGTAGGGACTAGACCACCACACCGTAGGGACTAGACCACCACACTGTGGGGACTAGACCACCACACCGTAGGGACTAGACCACCACACTGTAGGGACTAGACCACCACACTGTGGGGACTAGACCACCACACCGTAGGGACTAGACCACCACACTGTGGGGACTAGACCACCACACCGTAGGGACTAGACCACCACACTGTAGGGACGAGACCACCACACTGTGGGGACGAGACCACCACACTGTAGGGACGAGACCACCACACTGTAGGGACTAGACCACCACACCGTAGGGACGAGACCAGCACACTGTAGGGATGAGACCACCACACCGTAGGGACGAGACCAGCACACTGTAGGGACGAGACCACCACACTGTAGGGACTAGACCACCACACTGTAGGGATGAGACCAGCACACTGTAGGGACTAGACCACCACACTGTAGGGACTAGACCACCACACTGTAGGGGCTAGACCACCACACTGTAGGGACTAGACCACCACACTGTAGCGATGAGACCACCACACTGTAGGACTAGACCATCACACTGTAGGGGCTAGACCACCACACTGTAGGGAGTAGACCATCACACTGTCGGGACTAGACCACCACACTGTAGGGAGTAGACCATCACACTGTCGGGACTAGACCACCACACTGTAGGGACTAGACCACCACACTGTAAGGACTAGACCACCACACTGTAGGGACTAGACCAGCACACTGTAGGGACTAGACCAACACACCGTAGGGACGAGACCACCACACTGTGGGGACGAGACCACCACACTGTAGGGGCTAGACCACCACACTGTAGGGTTGAGACCACCACACCGTAGGGACCAGACAACCACACTGTAGGGATGAGAGCACCACACTGTAGGGATGAGACCACCACAATGTTGGGGCTAGACCACCACACTGTAGGGGCTAGACCACCACACTGTAGGGATGAGACCACCACACTGTAGGGGCTCGACCACAACACTGTAGGGATGAGACCACCACACCGTAGGGACTAGACCACCACACTGTATGGACTAGACCACCACACTGTAGGGACTAGACCACCACACCGTATGGACTAGACCACCACACTGTAGGGACTAGACCACCACACTGTAGGGACTAGACCACCACACCGTATGGACTAGACCACCACACCGTAGGGACTAGACCACCACACTGTGGGGACTAGACCACCACACTGTGGGGAATAGACCACCACACTGTAGGGACTAGACCACCACACTGTAGGGATGAGACCAGCACACTGTGGGGACGAGACCACCACACTGTAGGGACTAGACCATCACACTGTAGGGATGAGACCAGCACACTGTAGGGACTAGACCACCACACTGTAGGGGCTAGACCACCACACTGTAGGGATGAGACCAGCACACTGTAGGGACTAGACCACCACACTGTAGGGACTAGACCACCACACTGTAGGGGCTAGACCACCACACTGTCGGAATGAGACCGCCACACTGTAGGGACTAGACCACCACACTGTAGGGGCTAGACCACCACACCGTCGGGACTAGACCACCAATCTGTAGGGACTAGACCACCACACTGTGGGATGAGACCACCACACTGTAGGGATGAGAGCACCACACTGTAGGGATGAGACCACCACACTGTAGGGACTAGACCACCACACTGTAGGGACTAGACCACCACACTGTAAGGACTAGACCACCACACTGTAGGGACTAGACCAGCACACTGTAGGGACTAGACCACCACACTGTAGGGAGTAGACCATCACACTGTAGGGACTAGACCACCACACTGTAAGGACTAGACCACCACACTGTAGGGACGAGACCACCACACTATAGAGATGAGACCTCACACTGTAGGGGCTAGACCAACACACCATAGGGACTAGACCACCACACTGTAGGGACTAGACCACCACAATGTTGGGGCTAGACCCCCGCATGTAGGGGCTAGACCACCACACTGTCGGGATGAGACCGCCACACTGTAGGGGCTAGACCACCACACTCTTCGGGCTAGACCACCACACCGTAGGGATGAGACCACCACACTGTAGGGACTAGACCATCACACTGTAGGAATGAGACCACCACATTGTAGGGACGAGACCATCACACTGTAGGGGCTAGACCACCAATCTGTAGGGACTAGACCACCACACTGTAGGGATGAGACCACCACACTGTAGGGATGAGAGCACCACACTGTAGGGATGAGACCACCACACTGTAGGGACTAGACCATCGCACTGTGGGGACGAGACCACCACACTGTTGGGATGAGACGACGACACTGTAGAGACTAGACCACCACACTGTGGGGACGAGACCACCACACTGTAGGGGCTAGACCACCGCACTGTAGGGGCTAAACCACCACACCGTAGGGACTAGACCACCACACTGTGGGGAAGAGACCACCACACTGTAGGGACTAGACCACCACACTGTAGGGACTAGACCTTCACACTGTGGGGATGAGACCACCACACTGTAGGGACTAGACCATCATACTGTAGGGACGAGACCACCACACTGTAGGGAGTAGAACATCACACTATAGGGACTGGACCACCACACTGTAGGAACTAGACCACCACACTGTAGGGACTAGACCAGCACACCGTAGGGACTAGACCACCCACTGTAGGGATTAAATCACCACACTATAGAGATGAGACCACACACTGTAGGGGCTAGACCACCACACCGTAGGGACTAGACCACCACACTGTAGGGACGAGACCACCACACTGTGGGGACGAGACCACCACACTGTAGGGACTAGACCATCACACTGTAGGGACGAGACCACCACACTGTGGGGACGAGACCACCACACTGTAGGGATGAGACCACCACACCGTAGGGACTAGACCACCACACCGTAGGGACTAGACCACCACACTGTAGGGACTAGACCACCACACCGTAGGGACGAGACCACCACACTGTAGGGATGAGACCACCACACTGTGGGGACGAGACCACCACACTGTAGGGATGAGACCAACACACTGTAGGGACTAGACCACCACACCATAGGGACGAGACCACCACACTGTAGGGACTAGACCATCACACTGTAGGGACTAGACCACCACACTGTAGGGATGAGACCAGCACACTGTAGGGACTAGACCACCACACTGTAGGGACTAGACCACCACACTGTAGGGGCTAGACCACCACACTGTCGGAATGAGACCACCACATTGCAGGGACGAGACCATCACACCGTAGGGACTAGACCATCACACTGTAGCGATGAGACCAGCACACTGTAGGACTAGACCATCACACTGTCGGGACTAGACCACCACACTGTAGGGAGTAGACCATCACACTGTAGGGACTAGACCACCACACAGTAGGGACTAGACCATCACACTGTAGGGAGTAGACCATCACACTGTCGGGACTAGACCACCACACTGTAGGGAGTAGACCATCACACTGTAGGGACTAGACCATCACACTGTCGGGACTAGACCACCACACTGTAGGGAGTAGACCATCACACTGTCGGGACTAGACCACCACACTGTAGGGACTAGACCACCACACTGTAAGGACTAGACCACCACACTGTAGGGACTAGACCAGCACACTGTAGGGACTAGACCAACACACCGTAGGGACGAGACCACCACACTGTGGGGACGAGACCACCACACTGTAGGGACACACCCATCACACTGTGGGGATGAGACCACCACACTGTAGGGACTAGACCATCACACTGTAGGGACAAGACCACTACACTGTCGGGATGAGACCACCACACTGTAGGGACTAGACCACCACACTGTAGGGACTAGACCACCACACTGTAGGGGCTAGACCACCACACTGTAGGGTTGAGACCACCACACCGTAGGGACCAGACAACCACACTGTAGGGATGAGACCACCACACTGTAGGGATGAGACCACCACAATGTTGGGGCTAGACCACCACACTGTAGGGGCTAGACCACCACACTGTAGGGATGAGACCACCACACTGTAGGGGCTCGACCACAACACTGTAGGGATGAGACCACCACACCGTAGGGACTAGACCACCACACTGTATGGACTAGACCACCACACTGTAGGGACTAGACCACCACACCGTATGGACTAGACCACCACACTGTAGGGACTAGACCACCACACCGTAGGGACTAGACCACCACACTGTGGGGACTAGACCACCACACTGTGGGGAATAGACCACCACACTGTAGGGACTAGACCAGCACACCGTAGGGACTAGACCACCCACTGTAGGGATTAAATCACCACACTATAGAGATGAGACCACACACTGTAGGGGCTAGACCACCACACCGTAGGGACTAGACCACCACACTGTAGGGACGAGACCACCACACTGTGGGGACGAGACCACCACACTGTAGGGACTAGACCATCACACTGTAGGGACGAGACCACCACACTGTAGGGATGAGACCACCACACCGTAGGGACTAGACCACCACACCGTAGGGACGAGACCACCACACTGTAGGGATGAGACCACCACACCGTAGGGACTTGACCACCACACTGTAGGGACTAGACCACCACACCGTAGGGACGAGACCACCACACTGTAGGGATGAGACCACCACACTGTAGGGACTAGACCACCACACCATAGGGACGAGACCACCACACTGTAGGGACTAGACCATCACACTGTAGGGACTAGACCACCACACTGTAGGGATGAGACCAGCACACTGTAGGGACTAGACCACCACACTGTAGGGACTAGACCACCACACTGTAGGGGCTAGACCACCACACTGTCGGAATGAGACCACCACATTGCAGGGACGAGACCATCACACCGTAGGGACTAGACCATCACACTGTAGCGATGAGACCACCACACTGTAGGACTAGACCATCACACTGTCGGGACTAGACCACCACACTGTAGGGAGTAGACCATCACACTGTCGGGACTAGACCACCACACTGTAGGGACTAGACCACCACACTGTAAGGACTAGACCACCACACTGTAGGGACTAGACCAGCACACTGTAGGGACTAGACCAACACACCGTAGGGACGAGACCACCACACTGTGGGGACGAGACCACCACACTGTAGGGACACACCCATCACACTGTGGGGATGAGACCACCACACTGTAGGGACTAGACCATCACACTGTAGGGACAAGACCACTACACTGTCGGGATGAGACCACCACACTGTAGGGACTAGACCACCACACTGTAGGGACTAGACCACCACACTGTAGGGGCTAGACCACCACACTGTAGGGTTGAGACCACCACACCGTAGGGACCAGACAACCACACTGTAGGGATGAGACCACCACACTGTAGGGATGAGACCACCACAATGTTGGGGCTAGACCACCACACCGTAGGGACCAGACAACCACACTGTAGGGATGAGACCACCACACTGTAGGGATGAGACCACCACAATGTTGGGGCTAGACCACCACACTGTAGGGGCTCGACCACAACACTGTAGGGATGAGACCACCACACCGTAGGGACTAGACCACCACACTGTATGGACTAGACCACCACACTGTAGGGACTAGACCACCACACCGTATGGACTAGACCACCACACTGTAGGGACTAGACCACCACACCGTAGGGACTAGACCACCACACTGTGGGGACTAGACCACCACACTGTGGGGAATAGACCACCACACTGTAGGGACTAGACCAACACACCGTAGGGACGAGACCACCACACTGTGGGGACGAGACCATCACGCTGTAGGGACTAGACCACCACACTGTAGGGATGAGACCAGCACACTGTAGGGACTAGACCACCACACTGTAGGGGCTAGACCACCACACTGTAGGGATGAGACCAGCACACTGTAGGGACTAGACCACCACACTGTAGGGACTAGACCACCACACTGTAGGGGCTAGACCACCACACTGTCGGAATGAGACCGCCACACTGTAGGGACTAGACCACCACACTGTAGGGGCTAGACCACCACACCGTCGGGACTAGACCACCAATCTGTAGGGACTAGACCACCACACTGTGGGATGAGACCACCACACTGTAGGGATGAGAGCACCACACTGTAGGGATGAGACCACCACACTGTAGGGACTAGACCACCACACTGTAGGGACTAGACCACCACACTGTAAGGACTAGACCACCACACTGTAGGGACTAGACCAGCACACTGTAGGGACTAGACCACCACACTGTAGGGAGTAGACCATCACACTGTAGGGACTAGACCACCACACTGTAAGGACTAGACCACCACACTGTAGGGACGAGACCACCACAATGTTGGGGCTAGACCCCCGCATGTAGGGGCTAGACCACCACACTGTCGGGATGAGACCGCCACACTGTAGGGGCTAGACCACCACACTCTTCGGGCTAGACCACCACACTGTAGGGATGAGACCACCACACTGTAGGGACTAGACCATCACACTGTAGGAATGAGACCACCACATTGTAGGGACGAGACCATCACACTGTAGGGGCTAGACCAACACACCATAGGGACTAGACCACCACACTGTAGGGACTAGACCACCACAATGTTGGGGCTAGACCCCCGCATGTAGGGGCTAGACCACCACACTGTCGGGATGAGACCGCCACACTGTAGGGGCTAGACCACCACACTCTTCGGGCTAGACCACCACACCGTAGGGATGAGACCACCACACTGTAGGGACTAGACCATCACACTGTAGGAATGAGACCACCACATTGTAGGGACGAGACCATCACACTGTAGGGGCTAGACCACCACACTGTAGGGATGAGACCACCACACTGTAGGGATGAGAGCACCACACTGTAGGGATGAGACCACCACACTGTAGGGACTAGACCATCGCACTGTGGGGACGAGACCACCACACTGTTGGGATGAGACGACGACACTGTAGAGACTAGACCACCACACTGTGGGGACGAGACCACCACACTGTAGGGGCTAGACCACCGCACTGTAGGGGCTAAACCACCACACCGTAGGGACTAGACCACCACACTGTGGGGAAGAGACCACCACACTGTAGGGACTAGACCACCACACTGTAGGGACTAGACCTTCACACTGTGGGGATGAGACCACCACACTGTAGGGACTAGACCATCATACTGTAGGGACGAGACCACCACACTGTAGGGAGTAGAACATCACACTATAGGGACTGGACCACCACACTGTAGGGACTAGACCACCACACTGTAGGGACTAGACCAGCACACCGTAGGGACTAGACCACCCACTGTAGGGATTAAATCACCACACTATAGAGATGAGACCACACACTGTAGGGGCTAGACCATCACACCATAGGGACTAGACGATCACATTGTAGGGGCTAGACCACCACACTGTAGGGACTAGACCACCACACTGCAGGGGCTAGACCACCACACCGTAGGGACTAGACCACCACACTGCAGGGGCTAGACCACCACACTGTAGGGACTAGACCACCACAATGTTGGGGCTAGACCACCGCACTGTAGGGGCTAGACCACCACACTGTAGGGATGAGACCACCACACTGTAGGGACAAGACCACTACACTGTCGGGATGAGACCACCACACTGCAGGGACTAGACCACCACACTGTAGGGATGAGACCACCACACTGTAGGGACAAGACCACTACACTGTAGGGTTGAGACCACCACACCGTAGGGACCAGACAACCACACTGTAGGGATGAGACCACCACACTGTAGGGATGAGACCACTACAATGTAGTGGCTAGACCACCGCACTGTAGAGACTAGACCACCACAATGTTGGGGCTAGACCACCGCACTGTAGGGGCTAGACCACCACACTGTAGGGATGAGACCACCACACTGTAGGGACTAGACCACTACACTGTCGGGATGAGACCACCAC
Source organism: Chiloscyllium plagiosum (assembly GCF_037043375.1). NCBI lineage: Eukaryota > Metazoa > Chordata > Chondrichthyes > Orectolobiformes > Hemiscylliidae > Chiloscyllium > Chiloscyllium plagiosum. The sequence continues at coordinate 95,237,313 of NW_028270146.1, read as the reverse complement.
ACTGTGGGGACAAGACCACCACAATGTTGGGGCTAGACCACCACACTGTAGGGGCTAGACCACCACACTGTAGGGACTAGACCACCACAATGTTGGGGCTAGACCACCACACTGTAGGGGCTAGACCACCACACTGTAGGGATGAGACCACCACACTGTAGGGACTAGACCACAACACTGTAGGGATGAAACCACCACACTGTAGGGATGAGACCACCACAATGTGGGGACTAGACCACCACACTGTGGGGAATAGACCACCACACTGTAGGGACTAGACCAACACACCGTAGGGACTAGACCACCACACTGTGGGGACGAGACCACCACACTGTAGGGACTAGACCATCACACTGTAGGGGCTCGACCACCACACTTTGGGGATGAGACCACCACACTGTAGGGACTAGACCACCACACTGTAGGGACACACCCATCACACTGTGGGGATGGGACCGCCACACTGTAGGGACTAGACCATCACGCTGTAGGGACTAGACCACCACACTGTAGGGATGAGACAAGCACACTGTAGGGACTAGACCACCACACTGTAGGGACTAGACCATCACACTGTGGGGATGAGACCACCACACTGTAGGACTAGACTATCACACTGTAGGGACTAGACCACCACACTGTAGGGAGTAGACCATCACACTGTAGGGACTAGACCACCACACTGTAAGGACTAGACCACCACACTGTAGGGACTAGACCAGCACACTTTAGGGACTAGACCACCACACTGTAGGGAGTAGACCATCACACTGTAGGGACTAGACCACCACACTGTAAGGACTAGACCACCACACCGTAGGGACGAGACCACCACACTATAGAGATGAGACCTCACACTGTAGGGGCTAGACCATCACACCATAGGGACTAGACCACCACACTGAGAGGGACTAGACCACCACAATGTTGGGGCTAGACCACTGCACTGTAGGGGCTAGACCACCACACTGTCGGGATGAGACCGCCACACTGTAGGGACTAGACCACCACACTGTAAGGGCTAGACCACCACACCGTAGGGATGAGACCACCACACTGTAGGGACTAGACCATCACACTGTAGGAATGAGACCACCACATTGTAGGGACGAGACCATCACAATGTAGGGGCTAGACCACCGCACTGTCGGGACGAGACCACCAATCTGTAGGGACTAGACCACCACACTGTAGGGACTAGTCCACCACACTGTAGGGACTAGACCATCACACTGTAGGGACTAGACCACCACACTGTAGGGACTAGTCCACCACACTGTAGGGACTAGACCATCACACTGTAGGGACTAGTCCACCACACTGTAGGGACTAGACCATCACACTGTAGGGACGAGACCACCACACTGTAGGGACTAGACCACCACACTGTAGGGACGAGACCACCACACTGTAGGGACAAGACCATCACACTGTAGGGACTAGACCATCACACTGTAGGGACTAGACCACCACACTGTAGAGATGAGACCACCACACTGTAGGGACTAGACCAACACACCGTAGGGACTAGACCATCACACTGTTGGGATGAGACCACTACACTGTAGGGACGAGACCACTACACTGGTGGGATGAGACCACCACATTGCAGGGACTAGACCATCACACTGTAGGGGCTAGACCACCACACGTAGGGACTAGACCTCCATACCGTAGGGATGAGACCACCACATTGTAGGGACTAGACCATCACACTGTAGGGCTAGGCCACCACACCGTAGGGACTAGACCATCGCACCATATGAACCAGACCACCACTCTGTAGGGACTAGACCACCACACTGTAGGGTTGAGACCACCACACCGTAGGGACTAGACCATCACACCGTAGGGACTAGACCACAACACTGTAGGGACAAGACCACCACAAGGTAGGGGCTAGACCACCACAATGTAGGGGCTAGACCACCACAATGTAGGGGCTAGACCACCGCACTGGAGAGACTAGACCACCGCACTGTAGGGATGAGACCTCCACACTGTAGGGACTAGACCACCACAATGTTGGGGCTAGACCACCGCACTGTAGGGGCTAGACCACCACACTGTAGGGATGAGACCACCACACTGTAGGGGCTAGACCACAACACTGTAGGGGCTAGACCACCACACTGTAAGGGCCAGACCACCACACCGTAGGGATGAGACCATCACACTGTAGGGGCTAGACCACCACACTGTAAGGGTAGACCACCACACCGTAGGGACTAGACCACCAAACTGTAGGGGCTAGACCACCACACTGTAAGGGCTAGACCACCACACCGTAGGGATGAGACCACCACACTATAGGGACAAGACCACCACACTGTAGGGACTAGACCACCACACTGTAGAGACGAGACCACCACACTGTAGGGATGAGACCACCACACCGTAGGGACTAGACCATGACACCGTAGGGACTAGACCACCGCACTGTAGGGACTAGACCACCACACTGTAGGGTTGAGACCACCACACCGTAGGGACTAGACCATCACACCGTAGGGACTAGACCACAACACTGTAGGGACAAGACCACCACAAGCTAGGGGCTAGACCACCACAATGTAGGGGCTAGACCACCGCACTGGAGAGACTAGACCACCACACTGTAGGGATGAGACCACCACACTGTAGGGGCTAGACCACCACACTGTAGGGACTAGACCAACACACTGTAGGGGCTAGACCACCACACTGTAAGGGCTAGACCACCACACCGTAGGGATGAGACCACCACACTGTAGGGACTAGACCATCACACTGTAGGGGTTAGACCACCACACTGTAAGGGCTAGACCACCACACCGTAGGGACTAGACCAACAAACTGTAGGGGCTAGACCACCACACTGTAAGGGCTAGACCACCACACCGTAGGGATGAGACCACCACACTGTAGGGACAAGACCACCACACTGTAGGGACTAGACCACCACATCGTAGGGGCTAGACCATCACACTGTAGAGACGAGACCACCACACTGTAGGGATGAGACCACAACACTGTAGGGACTAGACCACCACACTGTAGGGACGAGACCACCACACTGTAGGGACATGACCACCACACCGTAGGGACTAGACCATCACACCGTAGGGACTAGACCACCACACTGTAGGGATGAGACCACCACACCGTAGGGACTAGACCACAACACTGTAGGGACAAGACCACAACACTGTAGGGACAAGACCACCACAAGGTAGGGGCTAGACCACCACAATGTAGGGTTGAGACTACCACACCGTAGGGACTAGACCATCACACCGTAGGGACTAGACCATCACACTGTAGGGACAAGACCACCACAATGTAGGGGCTAGACCACCGCACTGGAGAGACTAGACCACCGCACTGTAGGGGCTAGACCACCACACCGTAGGGACTAGACCATCACACCGTAGGGACTAGACCACAACACTGTAGGGACAAGACCACCACAATGTAGGGGCTAGACCACCGCACTGCAGGGATGAGACCACCACACTGTAAGGGCTAGACCACCACACCGTAGGGATGAGACCACCACACTGTAGGGACTAGACCATCACACTGTAGGGGCTAGACCACCACACTGTAAGGGTAGACCACAACACTGTAGGGACTAGACCAACACACTGTAGGGGCTAGACCACCACACTGTAAGGGCTAGACCACCACACCGTAGGGATGAGACCACCACACTGTAGGGACTAGACCATCACACTGTAGGGGCTAGACCACCACATTGTAAGGGCTAGACCACCACACCGTAGAAATGAGACCACCACACTGTAGGGACAAGACCACCACACTGTAGGGGCTAGACCACCACATCGTAGGGGCTAGACCACCACACTGTAGAGACGAGACCACCACACTGTAGGGATGAGACCACAACACTGTAGGGACTAGATCACCACACTGTAGGGACGAGACCACCACACTGTAGGGACATGACCACCACACCGTAGGGACTAGACCACCACACTGTAGGGATGAGACCACAACACTGTAGGGACTAGACCACCACACTGTAGGGGCTAGACCACCACACTGTAGGGTTGAGACCACCACACTGTAGGGGCTAGACCACCACACTGTAGGGATGAGACCACTACACTGTCGTGGCTAGACCACCACACTATAGGGACGAGACCACCACACAGTTGGGTTAAGACCACCACACTGTAGGGATGAGACCACCACACCGTCGGGGCTAGACCACCACACTCTAGGGGCTAGACCACCATACTATAGGGACGAGACCACCACACAGTTGGGTTAAGACCACCACACTGTAGGGATGAGACCACCACACCGTCGGGGCTAGACCACCACACTCTAGGGGCTAGACCACCATACTATAGGGACGAGACCGCCACACTGTAGGGATGACACCACCACACAGTAGTGACTAGACCACCACACTGTAGGGATGAGACCACCACACTGTAGGGGCTAGACCACCACACTGTAGGGGCTAGACCACCACACTGTAGGGATGAGACCACCACACTGTAGGGGCGAGACCACCACACTATCGGGATGAGACCATCACACTGTAGGGACTAGACCACCACACCGTAGGGCGAGACCATCACACTGTAGGGACTAGACCACCACACTGTAGGGACTAGACCACCACACTGTAGGGACTAGACCAGCACACTGTAGGGACTAGACCACCACAATGTTGGGGCTAGACCACCGCACTGTAGTGGCTCGACCACCACACTGTAGGGATGAGACCACCACACTGTAGGGGCTAGACCACCACACTGTAAGGGCTAGACCACCACATCGTAGGGATGAGACCACCACACTGTAGGGGCTAGACCACCACACTGTAGGGACTAGACCACCACACTGTAGGGACTAGACCATCACACTGTAGGGGCTAGACCACCACACTGTAGGGAGTAGACCACCACACTGTAGGGACTAGACCATCACAATGTTGGGGCTAGACCACCGCACTGTAGGGATGAGACCACCACACTGTAGGGGCTAGACCACCACACTGTAGGGACTAGACCACCACACTGTAAGGGCTAGACCACCACACCGTAGGGATGAGACCACCACACTGTAGGGACTAGACCATCACACTGTAGGGATGAGACCACCACACTGTAGGGATGAGACCACCGCACTGTAGGGACTAGACCATCACACTGTAGGGATGAGACCACCACACTGTAGGGGCTCGACCACCGCACTGTAGGGATGAGACCACCACACTGTAGGGACTAGACCACCACACTGTAAGGGCTAGACCACCACACTGTAGGGGCTCGACCACCACACTGTAGGGATGAGACCACCACACTGTAGGGGCTAGACCACCACACTGTAGGGACTAGACCACCACACTGTAAGGGCTAGACCACCACACCGTAGGGGCTAGACCACCACACTGTAGAGACGAGACCACCACACTGTAGGGACTAGACCATCACACTGTAGGGGCTAGACCACCACACTGTAGGGACTAGACCACCACACTGTAGGGGCTAGACCACCACATCGTAGGGGCTAGACCACCACACTGTAGAGACGAGACCACCACACTGTAGGGACTAGACCATCACACTGTAGGGATGAGACCACAGCACTGTAGGGACTAGACCACCACACCGTAGGGACTAGACCACCAAACTGTAGGGGCTAGACCACCAAAATGTAAGGGCTAGACCACCACACCGTAGGGATGAGACCACCACACTGTAGGGACAAGACCACCACACTGTAGGGACTAGACCATCACACTGTAGGGATGAGACCACCCCACTGTAGGGACTAGACCACCACACCGTAGGGACTAGACCACCAAACTGTAGGGGCTAGACCACCACAATGTAAGGGCTAGACCACCACACCGTAGGGATGAGACCACCCCACTGTAGGGACTAGACCACCACACTGTAGGGACAAGACCACCACACTGTAGGGACTAGACCACCACACTGTAGGGGCTAGACCACCACATCGTAGGGGCTAGACCACCACACTGTAGAGACGAGACCACCACACTGTAGGGACTAGACCACCACACTGTAGGGACTAGATCACCACACTGTAGGGGCTAGACCACCACACTGTAGGGTTGAGACCACCACACTGTAGGGGCTAGACCACCACACTGTAGGAATGAGACCACTACACTGTCGGGGCTAGACAACCATACTATAGGGACGAGACCATCACACTGTAGGGACTAGACCACCACACTGTAGGGACTAAACCACCACACTGTAAGGGCTAGACCACCACACTGTAGGGGCTCGACCACCACACTGTAGGGATGAGACCACCACACTGTAGGGGCTAGACCACCACACTATAGGGACGAGACCACCACACTGTAGGGGCTAGACCACCACACTATAGGGACGAGACCACCACACTGTAGGGATGACACCACCACACAGTAGGGACTAGACTACCACACCGTAGGGATGAGACCACCACACTGTAGGGGCTAGACCACCACACTGTAGGGGCTAGACCACCACACTGTAGGGATGAGACCACCACACTGTAGGGGCTAGACCACCACACTATAGGGACTAGACCACCACACTGTAGGGGCTAGACCACCACACTGTAGGGATGAGACCACCACACTGTAGGGACTAGACCACCACACTGTAGGGATGAGACCAACACACTGTAGGGACTAGACCACCACACTGTAGGGGCTAGACCACCACACTGTAGGGATGAGACCACCACACTGTAGGGGCTAGACCACCACACTATAGGGACTAGACCACCACACTGTAGGGGCTAGACCACCACACTGTAGGGATGAGACCACCACACTGTAGGGGCTAGACCACCACACTGTAGGGGCAAGACCACCACTATAGGGACGAGACCATCACACTGTAGGGACATGACCACCACACCGTAGGGACGAGACCACCACACTGTAGGACTAGACCATCACACTGTAGGGACTAGACCATCACACTGTAGGGACTAGACCACCATACTGTAGGGACTAGACCATCACACTGTGGGGACTAGACCACCACACTGTAGGGAGTAGACCATCACACTGTAGGGACGAGACCACCACACTGTAGGGACTAGACCACCACACTGTAGGGACTAGACCAGCACACCGTAGGGACTAGACCACCACACTGTAGGGATGAGACCACCACACTGTAGAGATGAGACCACGCACTGTAGGGGCTAGACCATCACACCATAGGGACTAGACCATCACACTGTAGGGACTAGAACACCACACCGTAGGGACTAGACCACCACAATGTAGGGATTAGACCAACACACTGTTGGGACGAGACCACCACATTGTAGGGACTAGACCACCACACTGTAGGGACTAGACCATCACACTGTGGGGATGAGACCACCACACTGTAGGGACTCGACCATCACACCGTAGGGACTAGACCACCACACTGTGGGGACAAGACCACCACACTGTAGGGATGAGACCACCACACTGTAGGGACTCGACCATCACACCATAGGGACTAGACCACCACACTGTAGTGACTAGACCACAACACTGTAGGGATGAGACCACCACACCGTAGGGACTGGACCAGCACACCGTAGGGACCAGACCACCACACTGTAGGGACTAGACCACCACACTCTAGAGATGAGACCACCAAACTGTAGGGGCTAGACCACCACTCCGTAAGGCCTGACCACCACACTGTAGGGACTAGACCACCACAATGTAGGGACGAGACCACCACACTGTAGGACCTAGACTACCACAATGTAGGGACTAGACTACCACAATGTAGGGACTAGACTACCACAATGTAGGGACTAGACCACCACACTGTAGGGACTAGACCATCACACTGTAGGGACTCGACCATCACACTGTAGGGACTAGACCACCACACTGTAGGGACGAGACCACCACACTGTAGGGACTAGACCACCACACTGTGGGGAGGAGACCACCACACTGTGGGGATGAGACCACCACATTGTAGGGACCAGACCACCACACTATAGTGACTAGACCACCACACTATAGGGATGACACCACCACACTGTAGGGATGAGACCACTACACTGTCGGGGCTAGACCACCACAATATAGGGACGAGACCACCACACTGTAGGGGCGAGACCACCACACTGTCGGGATGAGACCACCACACTGTAGGGGCTAGACTATCACACTGTAGGAACTTTATTGCTGGAACAGCACAGCAGGTCAGGCAGCATCTAGGGAACAGAAGATTCGATGTTTCGGGCACATGCCCTTCTTCAGGAAGGGCATGTGCCCGAAACGTCGAATCTTCTGTTCCCTAGATGCTGCCTGACCTGCTGTGCTGTTCCAGCAATAAAGTTTCAACTTTGATCTCCAGCGTCTGCAGACCTCACTTTCTCCTATCACACTGTAGGGACTACACCACCACAATGTAGGGATGAGACCACCACACTGTAGGGACGAAACCACCAGATTGTAGGGACATGACCACCACACTGTAGGGACGAAACCACCAGATTGTAGGGACATGACCACCACACTGTAGGGGCTAGACCACCACAATGTAGGGATGAGACCACCACACTGGAGGGACTAGACTACCACACTGTAGAGATGAGACCACCACACCGTAGGGACTAGACTACCACACTGTAGGGACTAGACTACCACACTGTAGCGACTAGACCATCACACTGTAGGGACGAGACCACCACACTGTAGGGGCTAGACCACCGCACTGTAGGGACTAGACCACCACACTGGGAAACTGCTCCAGCAGTCACCAGGTCTGTAGCACCATTTCGGGCCCCTGGAAGCCACTGGCTGGGCCTGGCCCGGGGGGAAAACACCTCCCGAAGAAGTCGATAAAGCAAGTTAAGGTACCATAACAAATGGAAACATTTTTTAAAAAGCATAGAATGAAAGAAAGTAAACCAGATGGAGTAGACCGGCTCCAGGCTCCTGAGGAACCCATGTGTGTCCCTGCTACTCTGCTGCCATCTTGAAATGCCATAAAGATAGTTCGGGGAATTGAAGTTTTTAACAATTTGATAATGGACGCTCCTGGTTTGGGGGGTTGGTAAACGAACTCAAAGTGATTTTAATTCCAAGCATACCTTGCATTTATTGACTGCCACCCCACGTTTTGCCCTGTGATAAGAGAAAGTGGTGTGGGTATTGAGTGAGCTTAAAGTGGCACTGTTGGTGTTGGCGCAGTTGGTCGGAAAGGGGCTGAGGTGTCCCGGGTGGGTGAGTAGGCAGCAACAGAGGGTATGCAAGGTTAGGGAGGTAGGGGGTTAAGGGTTTTGGGGATGGGTGAGGGTGAGTGAGGAAAGATGTTCCATGCCATAGTGAGAGCTGTATGACATGAGCCATGGTGGGAGGTGGACGCAGTATTAGACATAGGGTTGAGTGTGAGGTGTCGGAGAGAAGGCAGTGGCACTTACCCTGGCTGAGTGGAGAAGGTCAATGACCTCCCTGTTTCTCCACACCGTGGAGACTGCACTGACCCACGTTGGTAACCCAGGTTCTGGTGGCATGGACATCTCAGGCAGAGGGCATCTTTCATCTCCACCACCCCACCCTGCAGACCCCTGATCATAAAGCAAGGCGCCACCACTGCCTTGTCTGCCAGCACCAGGGTGAATATCTGCAATCATGTCGGCATCTCTGATTGCCAGCGTTGGACCGGGTACGTGCAATGACCCTTTAATAAATGGCACTGGGCACCAAGGATGGAATTTAACCCTGAGCAGTGTGAGGTGGTGCCCTTTGAAAGAGGGAACAAGGGAGCATTCAGTGAATGGCAGGGCCTTAGAAAGCTCAGACAAATAAGAGAGACAGTGGGATGCTTGCCCACAGACCCCTGAGGGTGGCAGGGCAGGTTAATCGGTAGTGAAGAAGGCACACGGAATGCTTGCCTTCATCAGTCGTGGCATAAACAATAAGCAAGAGGTGGTCATACTGCAGCTGTATAGAACTTCATACAGTCATAGAGGCCCTGTAGTCAGGCCCTTTGGCCCAACTTGTCTGTGTCACAATTTAAACTCGCCCCATTTGCCTACATTTGGTCCGTATCCCTCCATTCCTATCTCCAGTCAAGTATCTGTTTCTTAAATGACGAAACTGTACTTGCTTCCACCAGCATCTCTGTCCGCCCGTTCCAGACACTCACCACTCTCTGTGTGAAGAAATTGCCCCTCTGGACTCTTCCCTCTGACCTGAAATCTGTGCCCTCTCGGTTTTAGACTCCCCTGCAACGGGGAGAAGCTGATCCACGATTTTAGAAACCTCTGTCGGGTCAGCCCTCAGGCTCCCATACTCCAGAGGGGAAAAAAAGGGTCCCAGCCTATCCAACCTCTCCTTATAACTCAAACCCTTAGCTGGAGCACTGTGTGCAGCTCTGGTCACCACACAATAGGAGTGCATTGGAGGGGGTGCAAAGGAGATTCACCAGGACTTTGCCTGGGATGAAGATTTCAGCTGGGTAAGCTTGGGTTGTTTTCTTTGGAGCAGAGCAGTTTGAGGTGGGAGGGAACCTGATTGAGGAGTATATGAATATAAGGGGCATGGACAGAGTGAATTGAAGGCAGCTGTTCCTCTTCATTGAAGGATCAATAACAAGAGGTATAAATTTGAGGTGGAAGGTAGGAGATTTAGACAGGGCCGTCAGTGTAAACCTTTCCATCTCGCGGGTACCCTGGGAGGGTGGTTGGGGAAGAAACCTCACAGCCTTTAATAAATACTTGGACATAAGCAGTTGAAATCTCATAACTCACCGTGAATCTCAACAAAACTAACACTTTGCCAAAATGTAGGAAGATTCGGATCCCTAATTTGGCAACCACCCTAAATTCTACTCACCTTGGGGAGAGTTGAACTCCCACTCCCAGCTTGGGCTACAGAATTACTAGAGTCATAGAGTCACAGAGATGTACAGCACGGAAACAGACCCTTTGGTCCAACTCATCCATGATGACCAGACATCCTTAATTAATCTCGTCCCACTTGCCAGCACTTGGCCCATATCCCTCTAAACCCTTCCTATTCATGAACCCATCCAGATGCCTTTTAAATGTTGTAATTGTACCAGCCTCCACCACTTCCTCTGGCAGCTCATTCCATACATGCACCACCCCACTGCGTGAAAAAGTTACTAGCTTAGCAATGTTACCATTACCCCACCATCTCACTGTGCTTCAATGAAGTCAGTAATAAGTGCATACACCAACATTGAGAGAGAACAAAGATAGCTACAATATTGACCTCAATGGAAGTGGAGAAAGTGAGGTCTGCAGATGCTGGAGATCAGAGCTGAAAATGTGTTGCTGGAAAGGCGCAGCAGGAATGGAAAGCTCAATGGAAGTGGCAATGAGCAGCGATCTAAACTGAACACAGTATGTTCCGCTATAACGTGTGTTTCGTCAGCAGGAATTGGCTATAACACTATTGTTGAATTGTGGACGTTGTTTGAAGAATGCAAACTTTCTACTGAATGGGTATAGTGATTTTCTATTAGCGATCTTCTACAGCGGGATTTTCTATCGCAGCGGAACACAGCCGTCACATGAGAGCAGAATGATTTGTCATTAACCCATATTGTTGTTGACTTCACATAGCCACCCCAAAGGCAACATTACTGCTATAGAATTCTGATGGGAGACTTAGATTTAGATTTAGATTTCGGTTTTATTGTCACATGTGTTCAAGTTCAGGGATTCAGGAGTACAGTGAAAAGTGTACAATGTTGCCATTTCTGGCGCCATCTTAGGTGCAAAGGTACAAAACCTTAGATACAAAAGGAGAAGGGTAAAGAAATAAGTTTACAACTTCATCACTGCAATTGTTCTTTGTATAAAGTAGAAAATAAAGAAACAATGTTATAAGTTAAACATTAAGGTCCTTTCTTAAGCCACGGGTCTGCAGAAACTCTCTGCTTGGCTTTTCCCATGAGGCCATGCTTTCACCAGTGCTGGTAAAGTACCACTCAGGTTTGCTAGCCATTCTGTCACCAACCACCAACTGCCCCCATGACCGGGCTCCCCCCAGTTAAAAAAAACTTAAAAATCTAAAAAAGAGAAAAGTGAAGTTAGCCAATGTTCATCTTGCTCCATGGGTAAACTTGTTTTGCTCCTCCGGGCCTAGAGTTTAGGCTTTATGCTTTGGACTCAAAGCTGTCCCCACAGCATGGCAGAAAAACACAAGGGACTGAATTGCCAGAGGGAGCCAGGCAATTTAGGAGCTGGAGAGCTACCTTGCCAGAAATCAGTGAGACCTACAAATGCACAGGATCCCTGCTTTCCCTTTGAGAGGTTATTTTCAGCGGAACACCAGGCACCGTGTTTTTTAATCCTTTATTGATAGAAACCATTCGGGCTCATTATTCAATTGAAAACCACTTTGCCTCTTTGTCATATCAAGTCATACCAATAGGTGCTGGGGAGGTTTGATTCTTTCTTTAATGCTTGAGATAAAAAGCTCTCTACACCCTCCTTGCGTTGGCTCGATGAGGTCTGATAGCCTTCTCGGACGCCTTGCAGTGATAACACATCATGTGCAAACCCAGATTGCAACTGGTCTTGAGCTATTCCATCACAAGCCTATCACCCTGCCATTGCATAGAGTGTGACTAAAAATGAGTCCAGGAGTAGCAGCTTTCCTGTCTCCTCTTTAATCTGGCAGTGCAGGGATTATCCTCTGACTTCATCCATGATCCTCCTATTCTGGTCTCTTTAGTATCCCTGACTATAACAGTTCCATCATTGGCAGCTACGCCCTTCGCTACTGAGGGCCCCCCACCCGCCCCATCTTTCGAACTCCTTCTTTTCCCCTTTTAAGATGATCCGTCAAGCTGAGCTCTTTGCTGTCGATTCCTCGACCCAGCGACCGTGCATCGATGGACAATCTCCGAGACTTCAGAATAAGCCGAGCCACGTGACGACGTTGCATCGATGTCTGCGTCCTCCTCCAAGATATCGCAAACAAAAACAGAAAATGCTGGAAAAGCTCAGCAGGGTCTGGCAGCTGAGAACCACCTTCCTCAGAACCACTCTTCCCGAAACATTAACTCTGATTTCTCTCCACAGACGCTGCCGGACCCTGCTGAGCTTTTCCAGCATTTTCTGTTTCTGTTCCTGATTTACAGCACCTGCATATCCATGTTTCCAATGGCCAACAGGTCAGATGTGAGGAGATCTTACCTCACGACGAGTGACTGAACTTAAAATCTGCACCTTTTCCTTTTCTTTTGGACAAGGACTTTAAGACCTGATTTTTTTTTCATTTTCTTGAGGCCTGGTTCTTTTATTTCGCCTCTTTTTTGTTAAATTCTGGTTTTGTATTTCAAGATGAGAAGTGGCATATTGCGTGCAATTCTGGTCTCCTTCCTATCGGAAGGATGTTGTGAAACTTGAAAGGGTTCAGAAAAGATTTACAAGGATGTTGCCAGAGTTGGAGGATTTGAGCTATAGGGAGAGGCTGAACAGGCTGGGGCTGTTTTCCCTGGAGCGTCGGAGGCTGAGGGGTGACCTTATAGAGGTTTATAAAATTATGAGGGGCATGGATAGGGTAAATAGGCAAAGTCTTTTCCCTGGGATCGGGGAGTCCAGAACTAGAGGGCATAGGTTTAGGGTGAGAGGGGAAAGACATAAAAGAGACCTAAGGGGCAACTTTTTCACGCAGAGGGTGGTACGTGTATGGAATGAGCTGCCAGGGGATGTGGTGGGGGCTGGTACATTTGCAACATTTAAGAGGCATTTGGATGGGTATATGAATAGGAAGGGTTTGGAGGGATATGGGCCGGGTGCTGGCAGGTGGGACTAGATTGGGTTGGGATATCTGGTCGGCATGGACGGGTTGGACCGAAGGGTCTGTTTCCGTGCTGTACATCTCTATGACTCAATGAGTAGAACGGTGACTGTGTACACTTTCCGCTGCACTCCTGTATTTCTGTACTTGACTACACGTGACAATAAAAAAAATCTGATCGAATCTAGCACCCACCAGACGGTTGTAAGTGGAGATCACCATCAGGAACTCCAGCACCTCCATACCAACTGCTGAAGGAGACAGAAGACACCAGGACAGCAGCACATAATCAACAAATGCTCCCAAGTGCAGTGATCCCAGGCCCTTCGGTCAACCAGTCCATGCCGACCATAATCCCAAACTCAATTCATCCCACCTGCCTGCGCTTGGCCCATCTCCCCCCAAACCTTTCCTATTCATCTACCTATCTAAGTGTCTCTTTATTGTTGTAACTGTGTCCGCATCCACCCTGTCCTCTGGACGTTCATTCCACACACGAACCACTCTCTGTGTAAAAAAGTTGCCTTTGGGGGCTTTTGTAAATCTTCTCCTCTCACCTTAGAAATATAATCTACCTCCCAAGTTTTGAAATCCCCCACTCTAGGGAAAAGACACCTGCCATTCACCTTATCCAAGCCCCTTATGATTTTATAAACTTCTATAAGGTCACCCCTCAGCCTCCTACGCTCCAGGGAAAAAGAGCCCCGGCCTATCCACCCCTCGTTGTAACTCAAACCCTATGTTGCCAGCAACTTCAGTGTCATTGTGGTGTCACTAAGTAAGGCTGTGAGCAGACAGTGAACTCTTCATCAGCTGGCTATCTGTGACCAACCCTCGATTCCCAAATGACGAGCGACTACAATTGCAGACTTTGTTTCCCGAGCTTAAGATGGAAGTGTATTTCACAAGTGCTGCACAGTTCTCCCAGAATTCTCTGAGAGCCACCAGAGGCCCCACCGTGCCCCCCGACTGCAATTCCTGAGATCCTGTCAGAACAGATCCCGTTATGTCAAAGGCGACGGAAACGCAGAAGTGGAGGCCATTGGCAAAGTAATGGGATCAGTCGCCCCATCCTCGCAAGAATGTAAGAGCTTTACTATGGTATGACACCTTAAGGTGCTGCAGGTGACGTTCACTGAGGGCACTGGCAGTCAAACCTATCTCCTTCACTGCAGTGGGTGCCTTTGTCCTGTGTAAGACAGCTGACCCAGCATCTCTCCTGCTCTCTCCACTTGCAAAGGATTCAGAGACGGATCATTTGGTCACATTATGAGTGCGCTTTGCACGGCCAGCAAGTCCCGACGTGGGACTTGAACTCAGAGCTCCTTGCCAAGAGTTAGGGACACTACCCACTGCGCTACCAGACCCACAAGGCCACCTCACAGGGACGTGATCAGACGCTGAGCAGAATGAGAGGTACTGGGGAGCACAGTGGGAGGCGTATAGGATTCAGACGTTAAATTAAGGCCCAGTCTGCCTTCACAGGGAGGTGAAACATCGCTCATAAGCATTTCGATAAACAGCGGGGGGGGAGTTCCTCTCGGTGTCTTGCCTAATGTCTCACTCTCAGGCACAGATTGTCTGCTGGTTATCACACCCCAGGCCATTGGAGCTGCAGGCGAGTTGGCTGCTGCTTTTATAACAGGGATTACAGTTTGCAAGCAAGGGCATTAGGCTATCCCGAGGTTGTCAATGACACTGTATGGATGTAAGTATTTGTAGAAAGAAATACAGTGTTGGCCAGTCTCAAGAGTTGGACAAGGTTCTATTGAACCATTCAGCTTTGAACAGAACCTTTTTTGTGACAAGTCCCAGTTAAAATCTGGGAACAGGGTGAACCCGTGCTTCCAAGCAACACTTTGATTTCCCAGATAGGATCTCAACTAAACTCACAGTGTATCCTTCTCCATCTCTCCTTCTGGCCTTGCACCTATCCGTTTGCTTTCAGTCCGAGGCACGGTTGAGTGCCCTGGGTGTGCTTTGAGTTGCGAGAGGGCTGTAAGATTAATTAATGGGTATTCTTATGAGCTGCTTATCAGTCTTGGACAGCCTGCAGCTAAATCCCAGTCAGACAAACGCATTCTTATATTTTGAGGACAGCTAAGTAGAGTTTGTCTTTTTCACCATAGCAACCGATTCGAAACTTCTGAAGGTTTTTTCCAAGTTCAGCAGAATGTTTGATTCTGTATTAACTGAGAAATGTTCCACTGTGTCACCACTTTCCTACACTTCCTTGTTGACATTGGCTGTACTCTTCCTAAATTATTGTTGACTGTTATATGTCCCTATGTGCAAAATGTGGGGACATTAGGAGCTGGCATTTCATCCTGCCCCCGCCATTCAATCACATCATGGCTGATCTACATCCCACTTTGCACATTTGTTCCATATCCCTCGCTAGCCTTATCCATCAGAAGTGATGGTGTTCAGGAGTGTGTCAATAACCAAGTGTCTTTGGCAAACAGTTTCACCTTGAAGAATTGGGCAGTTAGGGTAAAACATTGACACACTTGCAGGCTTCATCTCTAGTTTAACACCATACAGTGAATGTTTCCTTTCTGTTTTGGTCATCAGAAAATCTCTGAACTGTGTTTTAGCAGCACTGACATTTAATATTCACAAAATAAGCCTAACCCAAATAATTACAGCCTGTATCTCATTCCCAAGTATGAATTATTCTATACATAAACCATCTGAACCCCTTGATGAGATTGCAGTCTGTAACTCTCTCCCAGGTGTCCATTATTCTATAATATAAACCGTCTGAACCCCTCGATTAGATTCCAGCCTGTAACTCACTCCCTGCAATACAGTATTCTATCTATAAACCAATGAAACCCATAATTCCAAGTCTCTTTCTATTCTATTTCTTTTCCAATAGGATAGTGACCATGTCAGCAGTAAGATGAGCGGGGGTGAGGGCTTTAGGCTTGAACTCCTCCTGTACACAACAGATATCCTGGTGTAACTTGGCAAATGCTGAATCACAACAGAAAGTTCTGGGGTCATAACCCAGCGCCCTCAGGCCTCCTGAGTGATCAGCTGAAAGAATGATTTTTTTTTTTGGACAGAGATATCATTTCAAACTTATATTAGTCGAAAAGGAAATTTAGAAATGTTCTCGTTTTCTCGAATCTGACAAAGAGGCACACACAACGGTCTCCTTTGGCCTGAAATAATGTAGTTGAGGCCTTTCCCCCAGCCCCACCACACCCTCCCTCTAGTGATTTCTCAGCCCCCTTCCCCAGTCTTGATGAAGGGTCCTCAGCTGAAACGTCGACTCTCCTGCTCCTTGGATGCTGCCCGACCTGCTGTGCCCTTCCAGCCCCACTTTTAATCGACTAGAGTGCAGCCTATTTTTGAATGTACAACACATTTTGTCAGTCCAAACCCCTTTGTTCTTGTGAGTACAAATGTTCCTCTAAGCTCTCTTCTTACAATCCATGTGTTCAGCCTGAGGACTGTTGTCAAATGGACAATTTCAAATGTTTCGCCATTAAAATCTGCTGCTAGTCAGCACACCACACAACGGATTGTTCTCTGAAATTAAAGCCGAACTTTCTCTGGTCAGACTCAGACCTTGGTCCCTTATCTCCGGAGCTAGTCACTGTGCTTGGTTCTTATCAAGTCACACAGTAAACACTGATTAAAGGACATTGAAAATACTGCAGGCATTCAGCTGATCTGGCAATGTCTGCTCGGGAGCCTGGAAGGGAGAGAGAGGGTGAGAGAAAGAGAGGGAGAGAGAGAGAGACAGACACATTTAATGGGTCAGGTTTCACCAGAACTGCAAGAAGTTTGAGATTTTCTTCTAAGCAGCAAGTACAAAATCTGGGAGGAAATGGGAGTGGGGTAAGGAGGAAAGACAAGACAAAAAGGAAGGTATACAAGGAAAAGTGAGTGAAACTTGGGAAATGCTGGTCTAAGCTGGGTGGCATGTTGGCTCAGTGGTTAGCATTGCTGCCTCACAGCATCAGGGACCCAGGTTCGATTCCAGCCTCGGGGGTGACTGTCTGTGTGGAGTTTGCACATTCTCCCTGTGTCTGGGTGGGGTTCCTCCCTGGGGTGTGTGGGTTAGGTGGATTGGCCATGCTGATGTACCCACAGTGTTCAGGGAGGTATGGGCTAGGTGGATTAGCCATGGGAGTTACTGCATGGTATGCTCTTTGGTGGGGTGGTATGGGCTGAATGGCCTGCTTCCACACTTAGTGATTCTATGATTCTGAAACTGGCGCTCCATTCATGAGCATACGAGACCCATCTGGTCATTTCCAAACATTTTCCCATCTAGCAGGCTGGAGGGATGAAAGGTCAATATGGATGATAGTATAAAGTCAAGACACAATGGCGATGGATGGGGTAAGATGTGCAGCAAAAGCTGGGTCCCACTGAGGGGTAAATGGCAACAACAGACCTCAGCCACTCAGACTCCCTTAGAAAGCCCATTCACTGCTGAGGGCACATTGGGCACCGACTGACTGAGGGAATGGGAGTGACCCGAAGTTGCTGAACTCAGCGTTCAGTCTGCGAGGCAAGCACGCACCTAAACAAATGATGAAGTCATACACCTCGTGTTGGCGGTGAGCTTCTTTGAAACAAAATAACTATTGTGGAGAGCCAGAGAGAGCTTGCGCTTTGAAGACAATCTTCAAAGAAAGAGAAAGAAAATAGGCCTGTTCAAACCGATGGCTTTCTGATGTGAGAAATACTATTTGTTAACTCTTTATACGAACCTCCAAATTAGAGGCAAAAATAGGTCACTTGGTCTGCCATTCAAACAGACGAATCCCGCCATAAGTCGAACCCCAGTTTGGATTGGCCCCGGTCATTCCCAGCCTTTACTCACTTTCCCTTGCACGCCTTCCGTTTCGCCCCGTCATTCCCCCCAACTCCACCCTCACATTCTCCCCGATTCTATACACCCTAACAACTGCTTAACAATCTCAAACTATTTCCAGTTATCTCCTACAGAGCACAGTGGGTTCAGGGGAGCGGTCATCAAAGTAATCTTGTTGATTAAAAGGAACAAACCTGCAACCCAGGGAGGGACCTCATAGAAACATACAAAATCCTGATGGGACTGGACAGGCTAGATGCGGGAAGATGTTGGGGAAGTTCAGAACGAGGGGTCACATTCTAAGAATACAGGGTGAGCCATTCAGGACTGAGCTGAGGAGGAATTTCTTCACTCAGAGAGTTGGAATTCTCTACCACCGAAAGCTGTTGGGACCGGTTCGTTAGATAGATTCGAGATGGAGTTGGACAGTGGCCCTTGCGGCTAGAGGGATCAAGGGGTATGGAGAGAAAGCGGGAGTGGGATACTGAGATTGCATGATCAGTCATGATCATATTGAATGGTGATGTGGTGATTTAGGGTTGAAAGGCCGAATGGCCCACTCCTGCACCTATTTTCTATGTTTCAATGTGACTGAAAAGTCTGGGATTTGTACAGCTTTAATTATATAGTTTTTGCTTCTTCATCAGTCTGTTTCTAACACCAGAACAGAACACAGACAGCAGCTCCAGGTTTATCTTGTGCCTCTCCCTGAATGCTATATCTTTCAGAATGGAAAGAGCTGTAAATTTCACCCGTAAGATGAACCATTTCCAGTTTTACTAGCCCTGTTCCACCTTCAGTTACAAAACAATTGTATTAGAGTTCCTGTGAAAAAGATTTCCATGCATAACAATAGAAAGGATCTCCACTGAGCCCTGACTTATGAACCCCTCTAACTCACACAGACTAATGCCAATAACTTTTTATTTTAAGTAATTTCTCGTGTGTGTGCATGTGTGTGTTTGTGTGTGCGCAGCGCGCGCGTGTGTATCTGTGTTTGTGTGTGTTTCAGTGCCTGTGTAAGACTATGTGTGTGTGTTCTGTATGTGCATCTGTGTATGTGTGTGTATCTGTGTGTGTGTGGCTGAGTCTCTGTGTTGATGTGTGTGTGTCTGGGTCTCTGTGTCTGTGTGTGTGTGTGTGTGTGTCTCAGTGCCTGTGTAAGACTATGTGTGTGTGTCGGAGTCTGTGTGTGTGTGTGTGTGTGTCTATGTGTGTCTGAGTCTGCGTGTGAATGTTTCCAGAGTTTTAATGCATTAGTAAACCCTACTTTGCATTTACCCTAAAGAATTTGCCTTGGGTTAGTTTTAAAATGGACTTCACAATGGGAAAACACACCACTACCTTTATTTTTCAAATAAAATGTGATGAAACTTTGAAAATGAATTTAAAACCAGCCCTGTTCTCTGAGCAGTACAGTAAAAATAATTGAATTTGACCCTCCCTCTTGTTCCTGACAGAAGAGCATGCACAGAATATTCCTCCAGTCATAGAGATGCCGGCTGGATCTGACACCGAAGGAAGGGAAACACATGCTGTTGAAAGAGCTACTCCTAAGGAAGTCATAGATTCAGCAAGTCATAGAGATGTACAGCATGGAAACAGACCCTTCGGTCCAACCCGTCCATGCCGACCAGATATCCCAACCCAATCTAGTCCCACCTGCCAGCACCCGGCCCATATCCCTCCAAACCTTTCCTATTCATATACCCATCCAAATGCCTCTTAAATGTTGCAATTGTACCAGCTTCCACCACTTCCTCTGGCAGCTCATTCCATACATGTACCACCCTCTGCGTGAAAACGTTGCCCCATAGGTCTCTTTTAAATTTTACCCCTCTCACCCTAAACCTATGCCCTCTAGTTCTGGACTCCCCGACCCCAGGGAAAAGACTTTGTCTATTTATCCTATCCATGCCCCTCACGATTTCATAAACCTCTAAAAGGTCACCTCTCAGCCTCCGACGCTCCAGGGAAAACAGCCCCAGCCTGTTCAGCCTCTCCCTGTAGCTCAGATCCTCCAACCCTGGCAACATCCTTGTAAATCTTTTCTGAACCCTTTCAAGTTTCACAACATCTTTCCAATAGGAAGGAGACCAGAATTCCACACAATATTCCAAAATTGGCTGGGCCAATGTGCTGTCCAGCTGCAACATGACCTCCCAACTCCTGTACTCAATACACTGACCAATAAAGGAAAGCATACCAAATGCATTCTTCACTATCCTATCTACCTGTGACTCTACTTTCAAGGAGCTATGATCCTGCACTCCAAGGTCTCAAAGGAAATAGAGTTTCTCAAAGGAAGTAGAGTCATTATCATGATGGAGAGATGAAGCATATCCAACAACAAGAG
Organism: Chiloscyllium plagiosum; assembly: GCF_037043375.1. Classification (NCBI taxonomy): domain Eukaryota; kingdom Metazoa; phylum Chordata; class Chondrichthyes; order Orectolobiformes; family Hemiscylliidae; genus Chiloscyllium; species Chiloscyllium plagiosum. Next base: position 95,216,328 of record NW_028270146.1, on the reverse strand, counting down.
AGGAAGTGAAGTGGCCAAACCTGAGCTATGAAATCAAGGACCATATCCGCTAATACAGTGTGTGGAATGAGTAGCAAGCAAAACAAGCGAGAGAACCGCTGATTACACATGTTATCCCAGCGGGACAGAGAGAGAAACTGTGGATGAAACAGGGAATAGAGCTCTCCACTTCCACAGGAACTGACTGTGTCTCTGTGGGTTATTGTTTTGGCCACTGGAAAGTAGACCAACTGACTTGACCGATGTCAATGAGGTTACAATGTCAATGCCCAAAAGCATAGTTCAGCCATCACTGTCATCCACACGTTGTAATGAGTGACAATGGGCCTCTGTTCATTAGTGTAGGGTTGAGCCACTTGATAAAAGACTGGGAAATTCAGCACCACAAATTCCCAGTCTGTTGGAAAGGCTGAGGTGGCAGTGAAAATTTCTAAAGGGATCAGCAAGAAATTGAGCCAATCCAGCGTAGAATCCCTACAATGCAGATATAGGCTATTCAGCCCATCGAGCCTGCACCAACCCTCTGAACAGCATCGTACTCACTCCTCTCCAATTTACCATGACTGATCCATCTAACCTGGTTACAATACTGGGGAAATTTAGCATGGCCAATCCACCTTTGGACTGTAGGAGGAAACCGGAGCAAACCCACACAGACACGGGGAGAGTGTGTAAACAGTGGTCTGAGAATTGAACCTGGGTCCCTGGTGCTGCGAGGCAGCAGCGCTAACCACTGCGCCACCGTGCATGCAAGGCAGTTCTCAAGTGGAGAACCACACCTCCTAAGGGCACGGGCAATAATTCTGTACAAGAGACCACTGTTGCATCGCACACCAATTATTCTTCCAAGAGCAAAAAAGTGAAGGAAGCCAGTAGTATTAGTACGTGTGAGTGACAAACTCAAGGTAAAATTATCCAAAAGCCAAATTTAATTTTGTCAAGACTGTCAAAGCATTGCATGAGTGGAGTATTAGAAAGTTAATCAGAGTACAAACCTTCAACACTGTCAACAAGGGAATGCCAAGTGACAAATTGGGACCGGTTTGGGGCAGTTACCACCTCAGTTGGACATGGTGGAAGCAAACATTGCAACATTGGCAATCTGCCCTCTTTACTCAATTCAACCTACACCTCCAGGGCCACAGCCTTCAGGTAATTCTTAACTGGCCTCTGGAGAATTAGCGACGGGCAATGAATGCTGACCTAAGCAGCAGCAGTTAGATCCATTCAACAAATCCGAAAACAAACAAAAAAATGGCTGTGACTAATCAGGAAAATGTGAACGCATCATTCACATAGACAACTGATCAACCATCAGTCCCAAAATTAAGACCAACAGCAAGATGTGGCACTCCCTTCGAAAAGAGACATCACCCAGATCAACATCACACACATACTATCAAGAGGGCAGCATGACTTAACGACTATGTGTGCATCGCATACCAGGAGCTGATGGGAATAGCAAACAGCTTAATTCATGAGAACTGTTGCATGCTCAGTGGGGAACCTTGGTAACGTAATGAAAATGACAGTATTTTTACATAAATGACTAAGTATTCTGCATAGAAACAGAATGTTGTGTTAATATACCTACTGGCTTGCCATCATCATGTGATCTTTACCATGAGACGTTGACTGGAGGCATCCATCTTGTAATCAGTTTGATGATGACACAATAGAACTCAAGCTGTTTGTACGATAAGCTCGCTACAATTATTGATCAAGTGTATTCCTCTTGGAAGAACGAATGTCATTCTAGTTTACTTTGTCTTTACTTTGTAGTCTCTCTCCTGAAGGCCCCTGTAAAATGCTCAATTTTATCCGTTTTCCCTTAAGTTTGGATTGCGTTCCAATTCCAACACTGAAGAATCTTTTCTGAGATCCCAAGGTGTTGCAACCTAATGCCGCTGAGATTGTTGGTGGCATTTATTTTCATAAAGTCTTGCAGGAAACTCAAATAAAAATTTTGGAACAATAGAAGACAGCAGACCTGTGCTAATAGCGATGTAATGATTAATCTTAATTTTAAGCATTTGCACAGTGAAGGAGAAGGTGAGGTTTGAGTAAAGGGAAGAGTCAGTGGAAAATTTGTGATAAATTGGCAGGCCCAGGAGAGATTAAATGATGATGGTGCTGAAATGAAAGAAATGTTTGTGATCTAAAGTCATCACGGTTAATATTGAGTCTGGGAGGCTGCAAAATACATAAACAAGAGATTAGGTGATGTTCCTCAAACTTCTGTTAAATTTCAGAACACGGAAGAGGTCAGATCAGGAGAGAATGGGATTGGTGTGAATGAAAGTCAACCCTCACACAATTGTTGTTGCCTGGTCTAGACAGCTAACGCACTGCCGTAGGATCCAGTGATGTTGTGATGATGACTCTAGTTAATGCTTTCAGGGTGCGGTTCAAATCCCAACATGGCAGCTGGTGGAATTTAAATTCAACAAAGAAAATCAGGAATTATGATTACAAACCTGCTTCAAAGGAAGGACCTTGGTGTTCTGTCCTGTATGTGACGGTTAGCCCAGAGCAATTGAATGACACCTTCTGAACCATTGGGTTCAGGAGGACAAATGGAGGGAAATGCTAGGCTTGCCAATAGCACTCATATGCCAGCAATGAATAAAAACTTCTGCGATAAGTCTTTGATTATTTGATTCTTCAGAATGCAAGACTGATCTGAAACTGATTCAGTATATGGATGTACCCATTACAGAAGGTGCAAAACTTGACCTACTCTTGGGAAATAAGGCAGGGCAGGTGACTGAGGTGTCAAGGGCGCAGCACTTTGGGGCCAGCGACCATAATTCTATTCGTTTTAAAATAGTGATGGAAAAGGATAGACCAGATCTAAAAGTTGGAGGAAGGTTGATTTTGATGGTATGAGGCAAGAACTTTCAAAAGCTGGTTGGGGGCAGATGTTCGCAGGTAAAGGGATGGCTGGAAAATGGGAAGCCTTCAGGAATGAGATAACAAGAATCCAGAGACAGTATGTTCCTGTCAGGGTGTAAGGGAAGGCTGGTAGATGTTGGGGAATACTGGATGACGAAAGAAATTGAGGTTTTGGTTAAGAAAAAGAAGGGAGCATAGTCAGGTATAGACAGGAGAGATCGAGTGAACCCTTAAAAGAGTATAAAGGCAGTAGGAGTGCACTTAAGAGGGAAATCAGAAGGGCAAAACGGGGACATGAGATAGCTTTGGCAAATAGGGTTAAGGAGAATTCAAAAGGTTTTTATAAATACATTAAGGACAAAAGGGTACCTAGGGAGAGAATAGGGCTCCTCAAAGATCAGCAAGGCGGCCTTTGTGTGGAACCACAGAAAATGGGAGAGATATTAAACGAGTATTTTGCATCAGTGTTTACTGTGGAAAAGGATATGGAAGATATAGACTGTAGGGAAATAGATGGTGACATCTTGAAAAATGTCCATATTACAGAGGAGGAAATGCTGGATGTCTTGAAACAGTTAAAGGTGGATAAATCCCCAGGACCTGATCAGGTGTACCCGAGAACTCTGTGGGAAGCTAGAGAAGTGATTACTGGGCCTCTTGCTGAGATATTTGTATCATCGATAGTCACCGGTGAGGTGCTGGAAGACTGGAGGTTGGCACTGTTTAAGAAGGGTGGTAAAGACAAGCCAGGGAACTATAGACCGGTGAGCCTGACCTCGGTGGTGGGCAAGTTGTTGGAGGGAATCCTGAGGGACAGAATGTACATGTATTTGGAAAGGCAAGGACTGATTAGGGATAGTCAACATGGCTTTGTGCGTGGGAAATGATGCCTCACAAACTTGATTGAGTTTTTTTGAAGAAGTAACAAAGAGGATTGAACGTGCGGACTGCAGATATTGGAGATTAGAGTCGAGAGTGTGGCGCTGGAAAAGCACAGCAGGTCAGGCAGAATCTGAGGAGCAGGAGAATTGACGTTTTGGGCAAAAGCCCTTCATGAGGAATGCTCTGTATGGACTTCAGTAAGGTGTTTGACAAGGTGCCCCATGGGAGACTGGTTAGCAAGGTTAGATCTCACGGAATAGAGGGAGAACTAGCCATTTGGATACAGAACTGGCTCAAAGGTAGGAGACAGAGAGTGGAGGTGGAGGGTTGCCTGTCAGACTGGAGGCCTGTGACCAGTGGAGTACCATTTATATAAATGGTTTCGATATGACCGTGGGAGATATAGTTAGTAATTTGGAAATGACACCAGAATTGGAGGTATAGTGGACAGTGGATAAGGTTACCTCAGAGTACAACAGGATCTTGATCTGATGGACCAATGGGCTGAGAAGTGGCAGGTGGAGTTTAATTTAGATAAATGTGATGTGTTGCTCTTTGGAAAAGCAAATCTTAGCAGGACTTACACATTCAATGGTAAGGCCCTGGGGAGTGTTACTCAACAAAGAGACGTTAGAGTGCAGGTTCATAGCTCCTTGAAAGTAGAGTCACAGGTAGATAGGATAGTGAAGAAGGCGTTTGGTATGCTTTCCTTTATTGGTCAGAGTATTGAGTACAGGAGTTGGGAGGTCATGTTGTGGTTGTACTTGACATTGATTAGGCCAGTTTTGGAATATTGCGTGCAATTCTGGTCTCCTTCCTATTGGAAGGATGTTGTGAAACCATAGAGATGCTAGAGAGCCTCCGCGCTCCAAGAAAACAGCCCCAGCCTATTCAACTTCTTCCTGTAGCTCAAATCCTCCAACCCTGGCAACATCCTTGTAAATCTGTTCTGACCCTTTCAAGTTTCACAACATCCTTCCAATAGGAAGGAGACCAGAATTGAACGCAATATTCCAACAGTGGCCTAAGCAATGTCCTGTACAGCCGCAACATGACCTCCCAACCCCTGTACTCAATGCACTGACCAATAAAAGAAAGAGTTCAGAAAAGATTTACAAAGATGTTACCAGAGTTGGAGGATCTGAACTACAGGGAGAGGCTGAACAGGCTGGGGCTGTTTTCCCTGGAGCTTCGGAGGCTGAGGGGGTGGCCTTATAGAGGTTTATAAAATTATGAGGGGCATGGTAACGGTAAATAGACAAAGTCTTTTCCCTAGGTTGTGGTAGTCCAGAAGTAGAGGGCATAGATTTAGAGTGAGAGGGGAAAGATATAAAAGGGACTTAAGGGGCAACTTTTTCACACAAAGAGTGGTACGTGTATGAAATGAGCTGCCAGAGGAAGTGGTGGGGGCTGGTACATTACTACATTTAAAAGGCATCTGGATGGGTATATGAATAGGAAGGGATTAGAAGGATATGGGCCAAGTGCTGGCAAATGGGACTGGATTAGGTTAGGATAACTGGTCGGCATGGACAAGTTGGACTGAAGGGTCTGTTTCCGTGCTGTACATCTCTATGATTTTTAACTGGAAGGGTGTGGTGCTGGAAAAGCACAGCAGGTCAGGCAACATCCGAGGAGCAGGCGAATTGACGTTTCAGGCATAAGCTCTTCATCGGGAATCTTTAACTGGCAAGGCAGATATCTGTAGGGCAGGAATTCTTCGAAGGATAGAAGGAGTTAGGTTTGATTCTTAACTCTCTCTGGGAAATTCAGAGAGGGCAGTAAATGCTCGCCTTGCAGATTAATAAAAAATTCCCCCTTTAGCGAGAGATCATCATGTCTGACTGCGGCAGGCTCTGTATTGCACAGCAGTGCAACCAGGCGTCTTGCATCCTCATTAGCCACTGTCGAGTCTGACATTTCTCAGAGGGATTTTTCTGAGGTGTAAAACCCAAAAGCAAGTAGCGAGAGGTCAATTGAACAAGTACTCTCCCCCACACTTGCTACAACAACCTCACTGACTGCACCCTGACTGTTTCTCTCCAGTGAATTTAGCCAGCTCTAGTTGTCAGAGTTGGCCAAGAGGTGAGCACAGGGCGGTACACCATCGGCAACTGGGTTTGACAAAGGCCCCTTCTCGCTATCTCTCCATCATGGGCTTTGCTGGCAGGTCACTGGTGTTTCCGTTAGATATAGAGGGCTCAATGCCACATTGCAACAAAGAAAATCCTCAGCTGCTTACACTTGGATATACATCAGACAAAAGCACTCGTTTGATTCCTGATCTTTGTATTTCTTATCCTTTAGCCTTTGATCGTGCCTAAAAGCATTTGTTGGCCGTCCTTAATGACACTGAGTGACTCTCCAAGGTCATTTCAGAGGGAAGTTAAGAGTCAAACATATTGCCTCATGTTTGGAGTCATGTGTTGCTCTGGAGTCACGTTTAGGTCAGGCCAGTGAAGGGAATTAGTGAACCAGAGGAGTATTTTACAACAATTGATGATGGTTGTCATGGTAGCCAGCAGTGAGGCCAACTCTAGATTCCAGATAGGGTTTAAATTCCATCTTTTTCCATCCCTTTGAGGAATGTCAGACTCGAGAGTGGGTAATGAGGATGCTAGATGCCCGGGGTCATTTGAACCCATAACTCCAAGCCTTAGTCTTGGGCACTGGATTACTCATCCAATGACATTACCACTAACTCACCATCTCCCCACAACACAGACAGAAGGTGCTGGATACAGAAGCTGCTGATACTAGCCCAGATACGAATGGCCTCTGCTCATGTAGCTATACCAACTCAGTGATGATCAGCCTCAATATACCAAAAGTGTCTCAATAACGGAAAGGCTGCTGTCTAGTCTGAGTGGATTGTCTGGGTCTGCAGGGACAAGGAAGGCCTAGCATTTGTACAGTACCTTCCATCAGCTCAGGACACTCCCATAATGCTTTGCAGCTTTTTGAAGTTTACCTTTGGATTCCCAGAAGTCATTTTACTCACAGAGAACTCTCACTGCCGTGCCAAGGGAGCTTTCATGTCAACCTGAGAGGGCCAGCTCCTCTGGGATTGACAGTTCGTCTGACAGTGCAGCACTCCCTCCATTGCTGCACTGGACTGTCAACACGGATTATACATTCAAGTGTTTGGAGTGGGACTTGAACCCTTCACACTGCCACTGAAGGTGAAATAGATTCCAACCGATCATCCTGGTATGTCTCAGGGATAGTATTCCCTGCACGTGTTAGGTGGAGTGGGGTTTTTCAGTGATTGTAACAAGGTGAGCCAACTGCATCCAATAGAATATGAGTGCCCTGATTAATCTGGTCCAATCAGGGAGCTCTGGTTGACATCAAGGATGAGTGTCAGGGATGTTGAGCCCCATGAATGCCTGACTCCGGGACAGGCATTGCAATTGCCAAAAGTGTGCATTTGGAAAGAAAGGGTGATTGGTGATGGGGTGCTGGCCTTTGAAGGGGGGTTATTCTAAGAGTCTGCCATAGTCATAGCCAATGGCAGGACACTCACTTCTGGGTCAATCCACTCAGAGAGATGTTCAAAGTCCACTCAAAGAGAGCAAGGGCCCCCTTTGTCCTGGCTAGTCGATCCCTCACCCGATTTCCACAAAAGAAAACGGTGAGGTGACAGCCTCAGTGCATCCAAAATGCTTTCCAGTCAGCCATCTTGGAATGAGAAACAAAGCCAGTGTAAATCAGCAAGTCAAGGCACATCTGCCCAGAACAGCAGAAACGGTTTCTCACTCTGCACCGATGCCCTTCGAAATCTTAAATCAAAACCCATCCTTTAACCATATCGTCTTTGATACTCCCAGGAGTGCAAAACGGGCTTATCTAATCTTCCGCACAGTCAAACACTTAGAATGCCAGTGAGATTCTGATGCAACGGCACTGCACTCCCCGCTCGGCCCAAACAATGTTTCCTTTCCAGCGTGTGGGAAGGTCAGATAGCGGAAGGTGTGTTCCACAAGTTGCTTAATCTGGGGGGTGTAGGAAACAGACCCATTGTATCCCTATTCCCAGACCTGACCGGCCCTCAATGACTGACTCTTTCATCATGGCGTTTCTTACCTCCTTAGGGGCTGATCCAATTCGGATCAATACCTATTCCACCCTCCCTTCCAGCGGGGATCTTCACAACCAGCTGTTTGTATTGGACCAGATCCTTGTCCTTATGTGGCCAGTCCTGTCATGGTTTTGGGGTGGGTTTTGGTGCTATCGTTGCCTTTGAGCCAGAAGCTGCTTGCCTTTGGCGGACACTCCTGTGGTGCACTGAGGGAGAGTGACACTGAGGAGGTCCGTGTCTTCAGAAAGACAGTGAAATCAAGAACTCTGTCAGCTCGACATAAAAAAATTCCACGGCACCATTTCAAAGAAGAGCAGGGCATCCCCTGGTCAATATTAACCCATAAGTAGCATCACTAACATAGATTATCCAGTTATTAGTTGGTTAGTCATGCTGTGCACCAATTAGTCATTGAGTTGCCCCATTATAGCACTAACTGGAGTCATAGAGCCATAGAGGTGTACAGCACAGAAACAGACCCTTCAGTCCAACTCATCCATGCCGACCAGATATTCCAACCCAACCTAGTCCCATTTACCAGTGTTTAGCCTATATCCCTCCAAACCCTTCCTGTTCATATACCCATCCACATGCCTTTTAAATGCTGTAGATGTACCAGCCTCCACCACTTCCTCTGGCAGCTCATTCCGTACACGTACCACCCTCTGTGTGAAAAAGGTGCCCCTCAGGTCCCTTTTAAATCTTTCCCCTTTTAACCTAAACCTATGCCCTCTAATTCAGCACTCCCCCACCCCAGGGAAAAGACCTTGTCTATTTATCCTATCTAGGCCCCTTGTGATTTTGTAAACCCCTCAGCCTCCGACACTTCAGGGAAAACAGCCCCAGCCTATAGCTCAAACCCTCCAGCCCTGGCAACATCCTTGTAAGTCTTTTCTGCACCCTTTCAAGTTTCACAACGTCCTTCCGAGAGCAGGGCGACAATAATTGAATGCTGTGTTCCAACAGTGGCCTGACCAATGTCCTGTACAGATGCAACGCAATGTCCCAATTCCTTTACTCAAAGCACTGACCCAATAAAGCACATGTACCAAATGCCCTCCTCACTAGCCTGTCCACCTACATTATAAATCTTTGTGAGTGTTGAACAGTGGCTGCACTACCTGTCAGCGATGATTAATAGAGAGGGAGAAGGACTGCTGCTGTTTTTCCTGTTGGTGAATCGATTCTCCAGGCTGTCATGTTTGCCTGCACTGCAGTTGACCCCAGCAGCTGTGACTGTGATAACAGCCTCAGTAAAGGCCTGGGCCTGAGATAAACTGGGCACGACCCTCCAGACCTGATGGAACGATCTCATCCACTAAGCAGGCTTGAGCCAGGAGGAGAGTTTCCAGTCCAGTGAGCTGACAGCGTTGTCCAGCAACCTCAAATTCACTGGAGCATTTCCCCTAACAGCTCGACAGTCACCCTCATCTAATATTGCGAGGGCAATAAGGGATCTCACATTTCACAGGATCATAGAACCCCTACAGTGTGGAAGCAGGCCATCCGGCCCATCGAGTCCACACCGACCCTCCAAAGAGCACGCCACCCAGACCCACCCCCATATCCCATAATCTTGCATTTCCCATGGTCAGTCCACCCAACCTGCACACCTTTGGAGTGTGGGTGGAAACCGGAGCTCCCAGACCTGAGGGTGGGATTGAACCCGGATCCCTGGCGCTGTGAGGCAGCAATGCTAACCACTGAGCCACCGTGCTGCCCATAAATGATGATAATGGATGATAGGATCAATAGTTTACCTGTATCTTAAATGAGATTTATGGTACAGAAAATAACAGTGGGGAACCCTGCATTCATGCCATGACTGGGATCTACACTTCTTCAACAAGAAGAGAGCTGGTAACCATGACATCCTAAACGAATAAACTTTTTTTTCGCTACTTACAATATTTAGAGGGTAAACAGTTGCAGGATTTCACCAGAATCCTTCTTTCAGGTCCCAGCTATATCTGCTCCCTCACCCTTTGCATTGTAGCTATTAACCCCTTATAGGTTTGAGTGAAATTGTATACAAAAAATGAAATAAAAGGTGGGATGAAAATACTGGATTAATGGAGAATGTTGCTATGTTCCTTTCTCAATATTTAAAGTACGCTGGTTGAGGAGATGGACTCTTGATGAGAACCTGATGCACATTGATCTTCTTTACACTTGCAACACCTTCACAGTCTGCGCTCTCTCCAGATCATTGGCGTCGTTCCCAGACATTTCAATTTCTCACCGATGTAACACAACAGAATACACATTCAGAGTCGAGCTACACCCTTGGCTTTTCAAAGACGGAGTTAGGTGGCATTCAGTTCCTAGCCCCATTCCAGAGACTCGAGTAGACAGCACTGTGAAGCATTCATGGGGATACTGGAGTGTGGGACAATCTGCCCCTCAAGTGAAACATTCAGCCAACTTGCCCTCTCGGTGGACATGTAAGACGTCCACAGCTCTCTCCTTGGTGTCCTGGCCAATATTTACACCCCCACACAGCCAGTATAATTTGAAAGTTGAGGGGGGGAAATTAGATTGACCGCAGCCCCCACCACCTCCAGTTCTGGGTGAAAGGATCACAATGCACAGTTAGCCCATGTTTGACCAGAGTGGTGTGGCCTGAATTGTTCTGAATGACCTGACTACAAGCCACGCCACACAGTTTACAACATTCATCTGAAGCCACTAAACATCACCATTTGCGGTTAATTTTATCTACAGCATCCAGAGGCCTTTACTGTAGCTCATTTGGGACAGTGCTGAAGAAAAAAGGGATAATCATTCTCATCTTCAATCATAATCACTTCCTTCTGATTGTGGACAGATTCCAATAGTCCTCTTCTTCCAACAGCTTTGTTTTTTTATTAAATTATTCATTTGTGGGATGTGTGCATTGCTGGCTGGCCCAGCATTTATTGCCCGTCCCTAGTTGCCCCTTTGAGAAGGTGGTGGTGAGCTGCCATTGTGAACTGCTGCAGTCTACCTGCTATGGGTTGATCTTGGGGGGTGGGGGGAGGTGGGGGGGATTCCAGGATTGTGACCCAGCGACAGTGAAGGAATAGCGATATATTTCCAAGTCAGGGTGGTGAGTGGCTTGGAGGGGAACTTGAAAGTGGTGGTGGTCCCATCTATCTGCTGCCCTTGCCCTTCCAGATGGAAGTGGTCGTCGGTTCGGAAGGTGCTGTTTGAAGATCTTTGGTGAATTTCCATGGCCATCCATCCCAGGTAGAACTCATGACATTAGAAAAGACAATGTCCTTGTACGTTTGATTATGAATTTCTTCCCTAGGGTATGGGAAAATATCACGTAGCATACAGAAACAAACTATTGGAACAGATTATTAAGGATCCACTGAGGCAAGCTGGAAATCTCACTACAATCAGGCAGAGACAACATGGCGTTGAACAAGGAAAATCATATTTGACAAGATGTTTGAAGAGTTTTGAGGAGGTAGCAAACAATGTAGATAAAATGGAAGTTATGCATGTGCAGTATTAGATTTCCAGAAAGTGCTTAATAAAGAGCCACATTTAAAGGTTGCTATGGAAAATGTACACTGGCACAGTGGCTCAGTGGTTAGTACTGCTGCCTCACAGTGTCAGGGACCCGGGTTCGATCCCTGCCTCAGGCGACTGTCTGTGTGGAGTTTGCACATTCTCGTCGTGTCTGCATGGGTTTCCTCCCACTGTCCAAAGATGTGCATGCTAAATTGCCCATGGTGTCCAGGGATGTGTAGGTTAGGGGCAATAGTCAGGGCTAAATGTAGAGTAATAGGGTAGGGGAATGGGTTTGGGTGGGATACTCTTCAAAGGGTCAGTGTGGACCTGTTGGGCTGAAGGGCCTGTTTCCACAGTGCAGGGATTCTATGAAAATAAGAATTCATTGTGTAGGGGCTAATATAATAGCGTGGACGGAGGATGGGCTGGGTTAACAGGAAAGTTGGCATAAATTGATTATTTAGATTTTGGCAAAACGTAATGAGTGAAGTGCACCGTGGGGATTAGTGCAGGGGCCTCAACTGTTTACAATCTATATAAATGTCTTGGACAAATGACCTGAAGGTATGCTTACTGAATATGCCAATGTCAATTTGCCAACGGGGTCAAAGTTTATCGGGTTTGCATCGACATCAGTATTGGGAAGCCTTGACAATCAATCCACTTTGACATTTACACCGTGATGTTTAATGTCACATTCAAATCCTACTAAATACATCAGCCAACTTGCATTCTCTCCACTGCGACTGCCAGGAACCCTCTGTGTGGACCGAGGAAAGCAGTTCACAGTTTATTATCCATAACAGGTATAGGCTTGCCTCCTTGTGTATTTTCATGGCATATAGGTCGGGGGGAGCCAAAGCTTCAATCTGAGCATATTTTCACTTAGTCTTGGCAGAAACAGAAGTGTATATACATTTCCAAACACTAGTTAAACATATGGATGTAGGTTTGCTCACTGAGCTGGAAGGTTTGTTTCAGACGTTTTGTCACCATACTAGGTAACATCATCAGTGAGCCTCCAGATGAAGCACTAGTGGTATGGCATGCTTTCTATTTATGTGTTTGGGTTTCCTTGGGCTGGTGATATCATTTCCTGTTGGAACGTCATTTCCCGTGGTGGCGTCATTTCCTGTTATTTTTCTCAGTGGTAGTAAATGGGATCCAAGTCAATGTGTTTCTTGATAGAGTTTTGGTTGGAATGCCATATTTCTAGGAATTGAACAGGAAATGACATCAGCAACCCAAGGAAACCCAAACACATAAATAGAAAGCGGGCCATACCACCAGTGCTTCACCGGAGGTTCACTGATGATGTTACCTATTATGGTGACGAAATGTCTGAAACAAACCTTCCAGCACAGTGAGCAAACCTACATCCAGAACCTCAACCTGAGCTACAAATCTTTCCAAAACTAGTTAAGCATATATAATACAACCAGAACGTGCTGAAGAAACTCAGCTGGGCTGGCAGCATCTGTGTAGAGAGTGAACATTTTGACTCCAGTATGACTTGGGATTAAGTTTGGATGGACCAATGCGTCTGTTTCCATGCTGTACGACTCTATGCCTCTTTTACTGAATCTGTCTTCAGTTCTGATCCTGGGTGGGAGACTTCAAACATTATCGGGGTCGGGAAGAGGGGACGGTAGGCGGCAATGTGGATAAATCAGATCAGCCACGTTCTTATTGAATGGGGATGTAGTCTCTGGCAGCCTATTCCTGCTCCTAGTTCATATGTTTGTGTGTTAAGAGGGCAATGTGCAGAGAGGTTCAAAATTGTGAAGGGTTTTCACTAAGTACTGAAGGAGGAATTGTCAGGAATCAAAGCAAGTAGGTTTTTAAAAAAAATAGTCAAAGCAATCCGAGATGAAATGAGGATTTGCTTCATACATAGGGAGTTGCTGTGACCCCAAGCTGCACTGTCTGGGAAAGCGATTCACCAGTAAATCATAGAACAATTGTTACAGCCCACAAGGAGGCTGTTAGGCCCATTGTATGGATGCCAACTCCAAGCAGGAGAAACTTAGCCCACTCCTTCCCCATCGCCCAGCAAATCTATTCTCTTCAGTTAACCGTGACTGGGTCTGCTTCCTGGTAAGAACTGAGCGAGGCCACAGGAAAGGGGCAGGGGAGTGGCACTAGCCGGGCAGTTGTTGCCAAAGAGCCGACAATGGCACGACGGCGGGAGTGGCCTCTTTCTGTGCGAGAAAGCTCGGGCAGGAGATTCCTTCGTCCAAGGCCGTTCAGTGGAACGTTCTGGGTAAGAGAAAGGTCAGACGTAATTTGAACTGGTAAACAAGAGAGAAGACAATACGGGGGAGGAGATTACAGACCCAGAACAAGGTCAGCGCTGAAAGTGGAAAGGACCAAACAAAATAAGTGGAAAAGGGAGTGAGGACTTACGTAAGAGATAGCAACTCAGTTAGACAGCTGGAGGTCACTGCAGTGAACTCAATCATGGGTACTTTTTGCAAGATCGTGCAATTTAATTCAAGGACCTTCGATGGGTTTGGTGTCTTTTAAAGGGACTGCACCTTTACATTTGAAAAATACTTGCTCAAAAGCGCAGATGTCATTTAGGAAACATGAGAAGACTGAGGGGAACACTGTGATAATATTATGCCAATATAATTGAACCTGACTCATTGCTTCGCCTCAGTTGCTTGTCAATCGGTTTGTCAAACTTTATCTTGTCTTCCAAGATGGTTCCCCCTCCAGCTCCACCTTTCCCCTTTGTTTTCCCCTTGCCCTGGCTACGTGGATGGATAGGATGGTGTGATTTGCCAATGTGGAATTGAAATATTCCAATAACGTGCCTCAGCCTCGAGCTCAGAGAGGCATTTGTGATGGCAGCACCAACCACAGTCTGTTTTTAAACAACATCTTAACGTAGGAAGCTTACACACACACACACACACGTTTATCAACACAAAAGATTGAGACCAAACCAAAGAACGCCATGATTGGACAGGTGACCTAAGGTTGGTGGATAGAAGGAAGAAAAAAATGATGGAATGGGCCAGGGAGGAAATCCCCGAGGTTAGGCTCAGAGGACATTGTCCTCGGAACCTCGGGAATGGGGAGCAGTGATTGTGTCAATGTGGAAGTAGGTGAGTTAAACAGCAGGAAAGCTTCTGTGTGTAGCATCAACCATTGGGCTGTTCCTGCCCCATGCCATCTACATACAAGTCTTGCATTAGCTTTTTATTAAACCCGTATCAACCGTAGATACAATTTGTGAGGAATGGTGGGGGGCATAGCAATAGTAGCAATGAGCTAATAATCTAGAACCCCAGCTGTAGGGGCAGGTTGGTAGCATTTTAATTCAGCTACTAAATGTGGAATGTAGCAACTACACTCAGCCATGGTGACTGTGAAGTTATCATCGGTTGTTGTACAAACCCATTTGGTTCACTAATGCCCTTTAAGGAAGGAAATCTGCCATCCTCACTTGGTCTGGCCTACATGTGACTCCAGGCCCCCAGCGATGGGATCGACTCATAACTGGTCAAGCAGGACAGTCAGTTAACCATTACAACATGAAAGCAGTGAAGCCGAAAGGACCATCTAATATTAACCAAGGTCTGGACACAACAGCAGTTCACACAGCCATGTCAACCCCTCAAAGTCCAGTCACAGTCGGGAATAGTAGTAGACAGTGGAACAACTCACCGGAAGTGGAGGCACCAAAAATATTCCTGAAATAACATCACTGAGGCCGGTATCCCATCACCAAGTCACCTTTTACTTACATGTGCATAGTATATGACACTGACCCAGCTCCCTCAGAGCCAGCTCCCAGAGTGAGCCGAACCTCTGACACTCCTGTTTCTATCTGTCAGCCGGGGCTCCCTAATTGCATCAGATTAACAGCCTCATATTCTATGAGCTCCACCCGACTGACTTTGTTCCAGTCACTACAAACCCCATCCTCAATGATGGAAGAGCCCAGCACATCAGTGCAAAATGTAAGACCTTAGCAGTTGCAAGAATCTTCCATCGGAAGTGTTGAGTGCAACACCACAGATACCAATTTGCAGCCAATTTGATTAAATAAATGATTGGAGACACTGGATACTGCAAAGGCTATGGGCCCTGACAACATCCCGGCAATTGTACTGATGGTTTGTGCCCCAGAACCTGCTGCTCCCCCAACCAAGCTGCTCCCATCCAGTTACAACACTGGCATTGACCCAACAATTGCCTACACGTGTCCCGTACACAAAAAGCAGGACAAATCGAACCCAGCCAGTTACAAGCCGATTAGTTTACTTGATCATTGGTAAAGTGATGGAAGGTGTTATTGACAGTGCTATCCAGCAGCGACTCAGCAACAACCTGCTCAGTGACGCCCAGTTTGGGGTCTGCCAGGGTCACTCAGCTCCTGACCTCATTACAGCCTTGGGTTAAACATGGACAAAAGAGCTGCATTCCAGAGGGGAGGAGAGAGTGACATCAAAGCCACATTCAACCAAGGGATGGCATCAAGGAGTCCTCGCAAAACTGGAATCGGTGAGAAACAGGGGGCTGGAGTTATACCTGACTCAAAGAGAGATGGTGATGGTTATTAGAATTCAGTCATCTCAGCTCCAGGACATCTCTGCAGGGGCTCCTCGGGGTGGTGCTGTCGGCCCAACCACCTTCAACTGCTTCATCAATGACCTTGCCTCCATCTTAAGGATGTGCAGGTTAGGTGGATTGGCCATACTACATTGTCCATAGTGTTCAGGGATGTACAGGCTAGGGGGCTTAGCCATGTGAAATGCAGGGTTACAGGGATAGGGTAGGGGGTTGGGTTTGGATGTGATGCTCTTTGAAGGGTCGGTGAGGACCCGTTGGGCCAAATGGCCTGTTTCCATACCGTAGTGATTCAATGAATCTATGCCTCTATGATCATAAGCTCAGAGGAGTTCGCCAATGATTGCACAATGTTCAGCACCATTTGCCACTCCTGAGGTACTGAAGCAGTCTGTGCTCACATGCAACAAGATCGGGACAATATCCAAGCTTGGGCTGACAGGTGGCAAGTAACTCTCACGCCACAGAAATGCCAGGCTATGACCAGAAGAGACAATCTAACCACGGCCCCTTGACATTCAATGGTCAATATCAACATCCTTAGGGGTTACCATCATCTAGAAACTCAACCAGACGCATCACATGAACACAGTGGCTCCACGAGCAGGTCAAAGTCTAGGAATACTGTGGTGAGTAACTCACCTCCTGACTCCCCTAAGCCTGCCCACTATCTACAAATCAGGAGTGTAATGGAATACTTCCTACTTGCCTGGATGGATACAGAGGAAGATGCTCAACACTACCTAGGACAAAGCACCACATCCAAAACATTTGACTCACACCACATCCAAAACATTCAACATTTACTTCCACCATCACCGACACTCACTAACAACAGTGTTGCCGACAACAACATATCAAGATTCCTTAGACAGCATATTCCAAATCCATGATCACTTCCATCTCGAAGGACAAGGGCAGCAGATACATGGGAACACCACCCTCTGCAAGTTCCCCACCAAGCCACTCACCATCCAGACTTGGAAATATATCGCCCTTCCCCTCACGATTGCTGGGTCAAAACCCCGGAATTCCCTTCCCAACAGCACTGGAGGTGTTCAGTCACCTCAAGAGCTGTAGCGGTTCATGAAGGTAGCTCACCACCACCTTGTTCAGGGCAATTAGGGACGGGCAATAAACGCAGGTCATGCCATGCCCCATGAGTAAACTTAAAAAGTGCAACTCACAGGAAAAACTCATTAAACTGGTGAATGAGACGTAATGATCCAACTCGTGAACTTAGTCCATTACCAAGCAGTTTCCCTTCCTGGGAATGAGTGTGCTGGTTATACTGGAGTTTTACTTTGAAGTGTACACGATGGGACAGACCAGTGTGTGCATGTGTGTGCCTTGTGCAAGTTTTGCTGAGTTTTGTTTTCCCCTTTTTAGGATTCAGCCCTGAGGGAACGACAAATGTCAGCCGTACAGTGCAACTAGTTCAGGAACGCAGGCGTCGAACAGCGATGTTCTCTCTCTCTCTCTCTCTCTCTCAAGCGAAGAGATGATTGCATGCATCAGGTGAGTGCTCTGTTAACTTTCACCAACATTTCAGACAGTGCACCTCTGGCATGGGATGCCTGTGAGCACGCGCGGCAATTTGGCAACTTGCCACCGAACACCCTCGGTAGCTCGGAGCACTTTTCTGGGCCAGTGAGGGAGTACGTTCCCCTCCTGTGGGGGGAAGGTGGGGGGAGGGGCTGCTGTTTTCCCATCACCACATCTCTCTGAGCAATACACCCCTCCAGTAAAGGGGTGCCGAATGGAATGGGGCTCTGATCACCAACCCCTCCCAAGACTTTGCAAAGGGATGGCAGGTGGGGGCGAATTAAAGTGTTCTTTCGACACAATTCCCCTCCCGCACCATATGGGCCTGTTGGAAGGGGAGCTGACACAAGAGGTTTGGCAGGAGGGCTGCAGGTAAAGCAACACCGTTTACAGATCACTCCCAGAACTGACACCTCTTTTTCTGTAGCTGCCAACATCATCTTCTTATTTTGTCATAGTCGCTGGCAAGACCAGCATGCATTGCCCATCCCTAATTGCCCTTGGGCCATTTCAGAGGGCACTTAAGAGTCTCCCACGGGTTTAGGAGTCCCATGTCAGGCCAGCAGATTTCCTGTGAAAGGGCACAGATGGGTGTCAAATAATAAGGCCCACATTACAGAGACTGAGCCTTACCTTCCAGTTGCTTCCATTGTTTTTAACTTCCATCAGCTGCTGAGGTGGCACTCCAACCTGTGCCCACTGGGGTTCCTAGCCCAATGCCCCTTACCATTACACCTTGGCTACTGTGCTACTGGCTGCTAAGCTACCATAAATGATGTCTCCCAAATCAGTTGTTCAGAAATGTGTTAAGTAATTGTCTCATTGAAGAGTAGTTTCATTACATCTATTGTGCAAAGGAGATGTAGAACATAGAATATTAGAGCGCAGTACCGGCCCTTCGGCCCTCAATATTGCATTGACTTGCGGAACCAATCTGAACCCCATCTAACCTACACTATTCCATTCTCGTCCACATGCCTATCCAATGACCATTTAAATGCCCTTAAAGATGGTGAGTCAACTTCTGTTGCAGGCAGGGCGTTCCACACCCTTACTACTTTCTGAGTAATGAAACTACCTCTGACATCTGTCCTATATCTATCACCCTACAATTTAAAGCTATGTTCCCTAGTGCTAGCCATCATCATCTGAGGAAAAAGGCTCTCACTGTCCACCCTATCTAGCCCTCTGATTATCTTATATGCCGCAATAAAGTCACATCTCAACCTTCTTCACTCTAACAAAAACAGCCTCAAGTCCCTCAGCCTTTTCTCAAACCCTGGCCCTCTTTTATATCTTTCCCCTCTCTCCCTAAACCTATGCCCTCTAGTTCTGGACTCCTCCACGCAAGGAAAAAGACCTTGTCTATTTATCCTATCCATGCCCCTAACGATTTCATAAACTTCTAAAAGGTCACCCCTCAGCCTCCGATGCTCCAGGGAAAACAGCCCCAGCCTGTTCAGCCTCTCCCTGTAGCTCAGACCTTCCCTCCATACCAGCCAACATCCTGGTAAATCTCCTCTGAACCCTTTCCAAAGCTCCACATCCTTCCTATAATGCAGTCACCAGAACTGTACGCAATACTCCAAGTGCGGCCACACCAGAGTTTTATACAGCCGCAGCATGGCCTCGTGGCTCATAAACTGAGTATTGTTGGGCAGGGTCTAGATCCTTTATCAAGTGGCATGGGTCCTAGATGCTTTGGTGAAAGCAGCTGGTACCAAGTACCCAGATTGTGCTCCTTCTTGTGTAAGATAAATCCAGCAGTAGTGGGCCATCATTTGATTTATTATTATCACATGGACAGTACTGTTTTGCACGCTATCCAGATAAATCATACTGCGCATAAGTACTTCCGGGTAGCAGAGCTGAGTGCAGAATATAGTGTTAGAACAGATTCATGCCCTCAGTGAGTTGCTCATGCTTCCAAGGTCATGGGTTCAAGCCCCACTCCAGATATCTAACACCGAATGTAAGCTGCGAGGTTAGTGCAGCACTGAGGGAGTGTCACAATGCTGACTTTGGGATGAGATGTTAAACTGCCTGCCTTCTCTGGTGGTTATAAAATGCCCCATAGCTATATTTTGAAGTAGAGTGGGACGGTTGTCACTGGTCGCTCTGGCGAATATTTATCTCTTCATCTGCATCACTGGTAAAATAGAACATAGAATAGGAACACGCCCTCCATCTCACCATGTCTGTGCCAACCATGATGCCATTCTCAACTAATCCCATCTGCCAACAGAACACAGGATGACCGGTCAATAAAACACTGCTGTTGGTTGGTCTAAACTGGCTGCTGCAGTTCCTACAACAATGGCTACCCCTCAAGAATACTTCACTGGTTGAAAACGCCTTGGCATCTCATGAGCTTTGGAGAGGCGCGATGTAAATACAGGCCGTTGTAACGGATGATGATGACCTGGTTAACTCAAGCTGAAGCTGTTGAGTCAATTGCATTCCATTGCAAGGCTTTGCCTCGTCCTGTTGCAAGTTGACATGTGGCCGAAGGAAGGTGTAATGGAGGGCAAGCCACCTCCCCCAAAATTCAAGGTCAGCACCACCAAGGCTTTGAAAGGTGGGCCAAAACCAATGAAAAGATTTGTTCTGCCAGTAACTGTTACTGACCTTGGCATGCACTCTCTATTGGACTGAGAATAATCCGGCACTAGTTTGTACCTCTCTGAGTAAAGCAGAGATGGCGCTCTGTGTGTTTCACCTCTTTGTAATAAAGTTCTACATGAGAATTGTACACAATTGTACACAATTTCTTAGATCTGTGCTTTATAAACTTGCAACAAGTTTCCATGATTTTCAAACTCAGTTGGTAAGGGAGGGAGGTTTCAGAGATTAAAAGCCCAGTGTTGTCCTCCCACTTTTAATTATTGCCCTGATTCATTAGCACTTGAGGTGATCTGATGAAAGTATGAACAAAAACGATTAGGTCACTTAGCTTTTTCAGCCTGTTCTGTCATTCAATAAGATCATTATCCTAACTTCAACTCGACATTCCTACATGTCCCCTGATAATCTTTCATCCTCTTGGTAATCTAGAACCTATTAATTTATGCTTTAAAATTGATTAAAGACACTGCATCTCCTACCTATTGAGGAAGGGAATTTCAAAGATGCACAACACTCTGAGAAAATAAAATGTTCCTCATCTCTGTTTTCACTGGGACCCCCTCCCCTTATTTATAAATGATGGCCCCTTGTTCTCGATTCTTCCACAAGAAGAAACGTCCTTTCAACATTCACCCAATCAGATCCCCTCAGGATCATCCCAGCCCACCCCCTCTATGACTGATGGCCTCGGTGGCCAATTAGAAGAGGTTTGATCCAAAGGCCTATGATGTGTCTCTATCACGAATAAAAGGGCATTGTAGGAGCTGTGGTTGGTCATAGCAACCATGTTACTGTTAAAAAAAACACACAAAAGCCTTTCAATTAGCTCCATGGAAGCTGTCATTGTTGTTTAAAGGAACCCTTGTTTCCTTGCCAGGCGCATTCATTTTTCCTCTCATGTGGCTGGGTCACTTTATTTTCAGTCATAGAATTCCCACAGTGTGGAAGCAGACCATTTGGTCCATCTAGTCCATACTGACCCTCTGAAGAACATCCCACCCATTCCCTGTAACCCTGTGTTTCTCAGGGCTAACCTGCCCTAACCTGCACATCCCTGGACACTATGGACAATTTAGCGTGGCCAATTCACCTGACCTGCACATCTTTGGACTGTGGGAGGAAACCTGAGCACCCGGAGGAAACCCGCACAGACACAGGGAGAATGTGCAAACTCTACACAGTCGCTCAAGGCTGGAATTGCACCTGGGTTCCTGGTGCTGTGAGGCAGCAGTGCTAACCACTGAGCCACCGTGCCGCCCCAAGATGAATCCTATGAATTTGTTCACTCTTAATCTACTATCGCAAGGCTATGGTGGAAAGGAAAGCTTACATCTTCATCCTTAAGGGTGCTTCAACATATCTTACATCCAACAAAATGCTTCTGACTGTGTGGTTAGTGGCAATAGTCAAGCTGCACAGCAAGATCCCACCAATACCAATAAAACATAACGATTTACTTCCTCGAGACAATGTTGGCCAAGGCACTCAGGAGAATTCTCTGTGTTTTTTGTTTTGTTTTGTGGGATGGTACACTGGGGAGTTTTATACTCACTGAACAGGGCAGATGGAACTCAAAAAGGGGTGGGTTCTGATAGTGTGGCATTCCCTTGGTACTGCACTGGAGAGTCGGCCTGGATTTTAGCTCAACTCCCTGGAGGGTTGGGGTGGGGGAGGCAGTGTGAATGAACTCAGAGCATTTGGGTTGAGAAGCAAGTTTGCTAAGAGTTACAGCTGACCCTTGATGAGGGATGGAGGGAGGGAGACAGAGAGATCCCAGTACTAGATGTGCAGAGATCAGCACTTATTTCATCAATACCTCTTAACAGATTACTTTGACAATGGGCCTCCTTCAACCCTGAAGAAGCCCCTTAGTGTTTTGAAAGTTAAATATTCTTGTGTTGTGTGTGTGTGTGTGTGATTAGCGCTGGTATCTATGGTAATTAATCAGACTCCAAGTGTGCCCTTCTCTTTATTATTAAAATATCGAGTGACAAACTTTGCAGTAGATTGTATTAGTTGGGAGAGGGATTTGGTGAGAATTAGGAGTTTAACCTTGTGCGTTCCCAGCTCCTCACTGTCCATTAACATGAGCTCATCGAGAACGACCTCCTTGCAGTGAGTAACACTTATCTGTTTCCCCCTGTGCTCGCTGACCCACATAACCAATTCCCAATCCAGCAAGCTCTCCAGTTTAAAAGTCTCATTCTTATGCTCAGTTCCCTCCGTGGCCTCATCCCACCCTCTTGGCTGGGAGATCCTCCAAGATTTGTGCAACCCTTAAATTCAAGCCTCTCACACAAACTTAGATTCGTTGAGTCACAGAGAGGTACAGCACAGAAACCGACCCTTCGGTCCAGCCAGTCCATGCTGACCAGATATCCCAACCTAATCCAGTCCCATTTGCCAGAACCCGGCCCATATCCCTCCAAACCCTTCCTATTCATATACCCACCCAGATGCCTCTTAAATGCTGTAATTGTACCAGCCTCCATCACTTCGTCATTCCATACATGTACCACCCTCTGCGTGAAAAACGTTGCCCCTAAGGTCCCTTTTAAATCTTTCCCCTCTCACCCTAAACCTATGCCCTCTAGTTCTGGACTCCCCGACCCCAGGGAAAAGACTTTGTCTATTTACCATATCCATGCCCCTCATAATTTTATAAACCTCTATAAGGTCACCCCTCAGCCTCCGACGCTCCAGGGCTAACAGCCCCAGCCTATTCAGCCTCTCCCTGCAGCTCAAACCCTCCAACCCTGGCAACATCCTTGTGAATCTTTTTGAACCCTTTCAAGTTTCACAACATCCTTCCTGTAACAGGGAGACCAGATTCACACACAGTATTCCAAAAGGGGCCTGACTTGAATTCCTTCGCTGCACCACCTTCAGCACTCCCAGCTCCGCAACTCTCGAGCTGCAGCCCTCTCTCAATCCTGTAAGACTCTCCAAAAGACTCAGTCTTTTGGTCATCTAATCTGTGGCTCAGTGTCAGATTTTGGATGATGAAAGTGGCACTGCGTAAAGCACTCCTTGCTTTTGGTTCACACTCCAGTGTACTGGTTCAAAGCTCGATTGACTTGATCAGATGCTTGGCTCATTTCTAGAATATCAGGCCAGTGACACATGGCCCTGTAAATAGAATGAAGGTTAGTGCACAGTTCAAAGCCAGGGCTCCCACAGTAAAGGCTGCATGTTTCCTAATGGAGGTCAGGAGGAGGAATCATTTACTGTATCACCGACACATCAGCGCAATTTGCTTGTTCGCTCGATTCGAAATTTCAGAGATCCTTAAGAAGTGAACTGAGAATAAAATTGACATTTAACTCATCCAGCTGTACATCCGTGCCAAAAATAGTCCAATCAATCAGCAAGGCAGATGCTGGAGATTAGAGTCGGGAGTATAGTGCTGGAAAAGGAGCAGGAGAATCGATGTTTCAGGCAAAAGCCCTTCATCAGGAATGAGGCTTCCAGCTTTTGCCCGTAATGTCGACTTTCCCAATCAATCAGCACCCTCCTCACACACTGTAGAAATTGTTGTTCCTTTTCTAAGTTTGGTTTCTTGTATCCTGGTCCTGATGAGTACAGGATGCAAAGTCACAGAGTCGTTACAGCACGGAAACAGACCCTTCGGTCCAAACCATCCATGCTAACCAAGTTTCCCTAAGTAAACTAGTCCCACTTGCCTGAGTTCGGCCCATATCCCCCTGAACCTTTCCTATTCATGTACCTGTCCAAGTGTCTTTGAAATGCTGTAACTGGACCTGCATCTGCCATGTCCTCTGACAGCTCATTCCACATACGAACATCCCCTGTGTGAAAAGGTTGCCCCTCAGGTCCCTGTTTCAAGCCACTGCAGAGAGAGTTAAAGGGTGAAGGTTGACCTACCTGTTGTCTGCAATGGGCCCAGGAGGTGCTTGTATAAGCCAGATGGTGTGAGTCTGCTGCCACATGGCTGAGAGGGGCAAGTGAGATCCTTAACTGACCAT
Source organism: Chiloscyllium plagiosum (assembly GCF_037043375.1). Classification (NCBI taxonomy): domain Eukaryota; kingdom Metazoa; phylum Chordata; class Chondrichthyes; order Orectolobiformes; family Hemiscylliidae; genus Chiloscyllium; species Chiloscyllium plagiosum. The sequence continues at coordinate 95,192,232 of NW_028270146.1, read as the reverse complement.
AAATTGGCCATTTGGCAGCTGAGTAGGCCCCAGGGCACGTAGCCTACTGGCTGCCACCACCCAGTGTAACATTTTGAGAGCTCAGGGAAATAAGTGGGGGCACGGCCATCTTTTATACGTCTACCAGCCTCAAATTTGCCAGCTTGGGGGAACAGAAAATCCAGCTCATTGATTCCAGCTCAAAAATAACCCACCAAAAAATTCCACCTTTCAGCCCGTTGTGAGCTTGCCAGCTCACTGACATAATTGCCTGTCCCAGCCTTTCCCTCTGTGTCTCTGCAAATTACTTATCTATTAATTACTTGCGCCTTCTCTCCGTATCTGGGTGGGTTTTCTCTGGGTGCTCCAGCTTCCTCCCACAGCCCATAGGTGTGCAGGTCAGGTGGATTGGCTAAATTACCCCGTAGCGTCCAAGGATGCGCGGGCTCAGTGGGTTAGCCATGGGACATGTGGGGTTACAGGGATAGGGTCGGGGTGGATCTGGGTGAGATGCTCTGAGTATCAGTGTGTTCCACATTCTGAGGATTCTCCATTTCTATGATTTTAGAAGCTCCCTTGTAACGGATTGAAATAAAGCATTCCAAATTTCCACAGCCCTCTGTGGGAAGTGGCAATCCCATTGTGAATTATTTTCAAGTTGTGACTTGAGGTTAGTGAGTGAAGGGTGGCCATCAGTGAATCTGATACTCCCTGTGAAGGTATTGAATTACTCTATCTGCCGCGGTGAGATTTAAACCCCTGTGCCCACATAGCCTGGATTACTCCACTGGTGACATCACCCGCTGTACCCTCCCCCGTCATAATGAAGGTTCCAGCAGCCGATGAGCTGTGGGAGCAGTATATTAAGTATATCTATGTAAAAACACACTCAAGATGATTTTCCCATTCTGGGTCTAATTATAAACCAGAAGCACTTCCCTTTCTCCTTCATCTGTGTTCTAATAACTCAGTACAGAGCAGGAATGAAAATGGGTCTCTTTGTTGTGTCTTTGAAAGACTTGCGAAAACCTTTTTTGTGTGTGTGGCAGTGGTATCAGCCTGTCTGCAAGCTCCCACCCAAGCCTTTAATTCTGACTGGGTTAGCGTCTCTGCTGCTTCCCATTGATGCAGTAATTATTACAGTTCCTGCTGTAATCCTCACAGCTCAGAAATAGAACAGCAAAGTCTGAATGCAGAGCGGCAGTCATTACTTAACTTGCAACCAGTCTGCGTTCTGGCATTCCACACAACTCAGAGGCCAAGGCCTCCCTCCCTCCAATGGAGCTCAGGCCTTTGTCACTGTTACTCAGTCTTCCAATGGTGTTTCACTCTTCACTGCCAACCCCCACCTCCCCCCCCCCCCCCCTTCAACCATTCCCCACCAGTTTCCAGTCTTCTACAGACACCACCATTTCCTCAGCCCACAAGTAACGCCCTCGCTCCCACAATGCTCCTTTTGCCATCTTCAACTCGAAGGTGGAGGTGAATGCTGAGGGAGGGTGGCATCTGCTACTGTGCCCAGCTGGTCTACCTGCCAAGAACATTACAATTACAACATTTAAGAGGCATTTGGATGGGTATACGAATAGGAAGGGTTTGAAGGGATATGGGCCATGTGCTGGCAGGTGGGACTAGATTAGGTTGGGACATCTGGTCGGCATGGACGGGTTGGACCGAAGGGTCTGTTTCCATGCTGTACATCTCTATGACTCTATGAAGTAGATAATTTCAGCACTGGGGCCATCATAGATGGGGCAGCTCCCATCTTAATGCAAAGACCATGTGAGCACTTCCATTGGAACACCTTGAACAATACTGGGAACGTTTCTCCTTCCTACTCCCACCAAGGAGATTGGGAGTGAAGCCGTAACTGCCTGATTACCCACATTCATGGATGGATTGCATTCTGTGGTGTCACTGCCTAACTCCACGCACCTCATCCTTACCCCCCCCACCCCCCAACCCTGCCCCTCTTGCCATTGGTTGCTTGACTTGGTGAGAAAGCAATCATGGTGGCTACCGTACCCACAATCCTTTGTGCTTCAGAAACCACCCTATCCCTCACGTGATTTTACTGGCTGGAACTCATTTGTGCCGGGTTAAGGTTGCCTCCTGGGACCAGGGTGCTTTTGAATCCGGCTGGATTTAAAATGGGAGTAGAAAATGCCCCAGCGATTTTATCTTTCCCGGGAAGGTGCAGGAGATTGGTCCTTCAAGCCGGGACTCCAAGACAATCCTGCACAATTGGCAGCGTTAACACGTTGCATTTACACAGTGCCTGTAATCGAATCAAATCTCTTTGTGTGCAAGAGGTCAAACTACATTTGACACCTAATAAACAAAGAATGTTTGGGGAACATCGAGAGTTGTAAGGAGCTGCTGAAAGAAGGAGGGTTAGACCAGGAAGTTACAGCAGGACCCAGCGAGGAGAAAGACTGGGACAAGGAGAAGAAGTGGTATGAGAAAGAGTCCAAAATTAGAGAACAGGGTGCAAGAACCTCAGGGGAGTGGAGGAGTTTACAGGGTTATGGTGGGAGGGGACCCTGGAGGGATTTAACAAGGACAAGCATTGAGGCAATCAGTGGTCAGCGCTGCTGCCTCACAGCACCAGGGACCTGTGTTTGATTCCACCCTCAGGTGACTGGCCGTGCAGAGCTTGCACGTTCTCCTGTGTCTGCGTGGGTTTCCTTCAGGTGATTTCCTCCCGCAGTCCAAAGATGTGCAGGCTAGGTGGGTCAGCCATGGGAAATGCAGGGTTATAGGTTAAGGGCAGGGTCTGGCTGGGATGGCCTCCCGAGGGTTAATGTGGAGACGCTGGGCTGAATGGCCTGCTTCCACACTGGAGGGATTCTACGATTCTAATTTGGAGGTGATGGTTTTGGACTGGGGTGGACAAAGTTAAAAATCAACTAGGCAGAAGTGGGTACTGCAGATGCTGGAGATTAGAGTCGAGATTAGAGTGCTGCTGGAACAGCACAGCAGGTCAGGCAGCATCCGAGGAGCAGGAAAATCGACGTTTCGGGTTCCTGATGAAGGGCTTTTGCCAGAAACATCGATTTTCCTGCTCCTCGGATGCTGCCTGACCTGCTGGGCTTTTCCAGCGCCACACTAACCTTAAAGTTAAAAATCACACAATACCAGGTTATAGTCCAACAGGTTTGTTTGGAAGCACTAGCTTTCAGAGCTTCCTCAGATGGTTATGGAGTATAAGATGATGAAGGAGCAGTGCTCCGAAAGCTACTGCTTCCAAATAAGCCTGTTAGACTATAACCTGGCGTTGTGTGATTTTTAACCATGATTCTAATTCAATGATTAGATGTGGGACGTTGTACCTTTGGTAGATCTGTCGCTCTGGACCGAGACTGAGCCATCGATGGGGATTTTATACCTTACACCAAAAGTGACTGATAGCTGTCAGGCCAGTCCATGTCTTTAAGGAGTGGGTGGAAATGTTCAGAAATCTTATGCTCTCCCCGATTCACTGTGGGGAGTCTTTGAGCTGCACTATTCTTTGATCCTGTAATTGGTCCCTCTAGCCACTCAGAGGAAATTGCTCTCTCTCTCTCTGATAACCTGCTTTTAATGATACCGTACACACGTTCCCAGAGGTAAGAGGGAGGGGGAGAGGGGAGTTGGTGGAGAAAATGTCATTTAACATTTAAAATCCCAACTTTGGAGAGAAAACCAGATATAGCCATTCCTGTTCCAAACCGAGTCTGAATACAGTGGGGAAAGAGACAAGGGATGGAGCTTGGCTGTATCTATACGGAACTTCTCCACTTGAATCGCTCTCTGGTAAGTGGCACAATAAACATCAGACTGATAACACATTTGGTGCAATACAGTATCAGTACGTAAGATCAAGTCTGCTTGACACACAATGATGTCCAGTGACAATGCAATGGCTGGAGAGGGAGGTGGCAGTGTTGGGATGTCTAACTGAATGGATCTCCCGGGTAAATTCCTGCAGCCTTTTGTTCTGGATTAATAAATAACAGAAAACGATGAGTCTGGCAATGAATATCAGCCATAACAGTGCAAGAGCAAAGGGGGTGATGTTGAACTTGAATTCAACATTTGTCAGACCCAAGCTGGGGTGTTGCATACAGTTCTGGGTGCCACATTATAGGAAGGATTTGTACACATTGGAGAGAGTGCAGAAGCGGTTAACAAGAATGGTTCAAGGGAGGAGAAACTGAGGATCGATTGAAGATTGGGACTATTCTCCATGGAGAAAGGAAGGCTGAGAGGAGATCTGATACAGGTGTTCAAAATATGAGTGGACTGGATAAGGAGAAATTGTTCCCACTGGAAAAAGGGATCAAGAACCAGACAGCATAGATTTTAAAGTGGTTTGCAAAAGAAGCAAAAATATTGTGTGCAATATCTTTTTCACCTAATGAGTCCTCAGTGTCTAAAATACGCTGGAAATGTGGTGGAGGCAAGTGCAATTGAAACATTCAAGAGGGGTATTCAATGGTTCTTTGGATAGACATAACATACAAGGGTCTGGGATTAAAGCAGGCAATGGGCAAGAGGTAATAATGCTCATTTGTAGAGCCGTTGCACCTATAATGGGCCCGAATGGCCTTCTTCAGTTCTGTTCCTCTCAGGCAGGTGATGAATTGGGATTAAGGTGATTAGTGATTGAGCTAAGATTGGAGGTTGTTTAGATCAGATGGCTACCCTCCAGTGCAGTGCAGGGCAGAGGGAGAGCTGCACTGTCAGAGGTGCTGTTTGGGTGTTAAGCGGGGACCCGCTCCATCCCCTTGTAGAGAAGGCAACGATTCTGTCACTGGATCCAGAGACGCAGGCTAATTCACTGGGGATGTGGGTTCAGGTCCCACCAGGTCATCTGGTGGGATTTTAAATTTCATCAGTAAATCTGGAATTGGAAGGTAGCCTTAGCGACATTGACTAATCTTGGAATAAAATCATCAAATTCCTTCAGGAAAAGAGGTGTGCCATCCTTTCCTGGTCTGATCTCCATGTGATTCTTGACCCACAGTGAGATGATTGATATGGCCAGCCACTCAGTTGTAGGGCAATTAGGAACAGACAAATAAATACCAGTGACACCCACATCCCATCAAAGAACGCCTTCAGAAAAACGATCACATTTTAATATAACATAACTGACACGGTGGCTCAGTGGTTAGCACTGCTGCCTCACAGCGCTAAGGACTTAGGTTCGATTCCATCCTCTGGCAACCGTCTGTGTGGAGCTTACACATTGTCTGTGTGGGTTTCCTCCCATAGTCCATGAATGTGCAGGTTAGGTGGATTGGCCATGCTATAGTGTCCAGGGGTGTGCAGGTTCAGTGGGTTAGCGATGGCAAATGTGGGGTCATAGGGTGGGGATGTGAGACTGGGTGGGATGCTCTTTGGAGGGTCGGTGTGGACTCGATGGGCTGAATAGCCTGCTTCCACAATGTAGGGATTTGGTGGATTTTAACAAGAATAGCAGAATTCTGCCTGAGGTCTCCTGGTGAATATTTATCTCTCAAGCAAAATCACGTGAAGTGAATTGTCTGATTGGTATCATAGCGGTGGGATCTTGCTGCTCACAAATTGGCTGCTGGGTTTCCTACATTGACCACCCTTCCAAAATATCTGCATCTGATTTCCTGATATTACAAAAGTTGCTTTGTGTTTTGACTCTGAAGTGAGGGCTATAACTGAATCACAAGGCAAACTTTATCTTTCCCTGCAACCCCATCAGCCTCCTTCTTAGATCTCTGCTGAAGGAGTTCTGTCCAATTCAGGCTATTGCACTTTAGGGGGTGAAGAGACTTACTGTGCCGGTGTTCGAGAGGTTGAGCTACAGGGACAGGATGATGCTGTTTTCCCTGGAGCATCGGAAGCTGAGGGGAAACCTTACAGAGGTTTATAAACTCGTGAGGGACATGGATAGGGTGAATAGACAATGACTTTTTTACAGGAGAGGGGAGTCCAAAACGAAAGGGCATAGGTTTAAGAAGAGAGGGAAAGATTTAGAAAGGACCTAAGGGGCAGCGTTTTCACCCAGAGGGTGGTGTGTGTATGTAACGAGCTGCCAGAGGAAATGGTGGAGGCTGGTACAATTACAACATTTGAAAGGCATCTGGTTGGGTATATGAACAGGAAGGGTTTGGAGGGATTTGGACCAAATGTTGGCAAATGGGACTAGATTAGTTTCGGATATCTGGTTGGAATGGATGAGTTGGACTGGAGGGTCTGTTTCCATGTTGTATGACTCTTGGGGTGGGACGGTGGCTCAGTGGTTAGCACTGTTGCCTCACAGCACCAGGGTCCCAGGTTCGATTCTAGCCTTAGGTGACTGTCTGTGTGGAGTTTGCACATTCTCCCCATGTCTGCGTAGGTTTCCTCCCACAGTCCAAAGATGTGCAGGTCAGGTGAATTGGTTATGCTAAATTGCTCCGTAGTGTGAGGTGCATTAGTCAGAGAGAAGTGGGTTCCTGTCTGGAGGTTTGGTGTGGACTTGTTGGGCTGAAGGGCCTGTTTCCACACTGTGGCGAATCTCGTCTGTAACTCTTAAGAGCCTGAAACGTAAGATTGTTTTTCACTCACGACCTGCTGATCATTTCCAGCATTTTTTTTTTGTTGACAGGAGACTGGGGCTGCAGAGCATGTGGGGCTGCAATTGAATCTTCAGGAGCAGGACGCTCGGTGACCAGAGTCAAATTGATTAGCCCCAGGATCAGCAGGAATTTGTTTTTAACACAGTGAGTAGTGGGAGTACTGGAAGTGTGCTGCACCTGAGAGTTGCAATGACAATTTTAATTGGGGGGGGGGGCATTGAATAAAGTAGTGGAAAATGCAGCTCTTCAGATACAGGGGAGAGAGGGAAGGACTTGCTCGGTCATTAATTAGCAGTGTCCTCCTTGTGAAACACTATGATCGATGAGAGTGACAAAGTCATGGAGAGACTGTGGGAGCGCTCGGCGTGCTGTTGCTCTGTTTGTTGGGACCTGATGTAATTTCCGGCACTTGGTGTTTAGGGGGCTGGGGTTTTTGTTTCTCTGTGTCCTTTCAGGCTGTGTGTGTGTGTGTGTGTGTAAGCTGATTCCGTGCACGTCAAGAGCTGCGGGATACAGGGAGAAGAGAGAGAGAGAGAGGGACATGTGCAAGACAGGAGAGAGTTGGGCAGCGTGCAGCCAGAGCTGAGGGAGAAAGTCCAGTGCTGATGCAATGGAGTTCGGATCTTACTGACCCTCACCTCCGGAGAGAAAGAAGTTGTAGATCCAGAGGAACACAAGGTAATTGCACTGAGTGTCTGTCTGTGTGTACCTGTAACATATGGAGATCTGTATATTATTTGCATATGCTCCATTGCTGGTGCTAAGGTTCAGGTGGGCTGCATTTTCACCATGTACTGAGCACCCCCTCCTGTGTGTGTGTGTTTGTGGTGGGTGGGGGGTGAGCGGTGGTTTTGCCAGCCCCTGCACCCAGCCCTGCCTGCCCGCCCCCGGTACTGTAATTCATTCCTGCCCTGCGGGTCCCGTTCGTTGCTCCGGGAGCAGAGCCTCCAGTTCCGAGCCGGCAGCTCTCACTGGGACACGCACACACACAGAAACACAGACACAGACACACAGAGAGACACAGACACACTCACACAGAGAAACACAGACACAGACACACACACAGAGAAACACACACACAGAGAAACACAGACACAGACACACAGAGAAACACAGACACAGACACACAGACACACTCACACAGAGAAACACACACACACACAGAAACACAGACACAGACACACAGAGAGACACAGACACACTCACACAGAGAAACACAGACACAGACACACACACAGAGAAACACACACACACAGAGAGAAACACAGACACAGACACACAGAGAAACACAGACACACAGAGATACTCACTCAGTGAAACACAGACATGCACACACTAACACAGAAACATAGACACACACTCAGAGAAACACATTCACAGAGAGACACAGACACAGACAGACACACACACAGAAACAGACAGACACACACAGAAACACAGACACACACACAGAGAAACATAGACACAGACACACGGAGAAACACAGACACACACACAGAGAAACACACACACACAGAGAAACACAGACACAGACACAGAGAAACACAGACACACAGAGATACTCACTCAGTGAAACACAGACATGCACACACTAACACAGAAACATAGACACACACTCAGAGAAACACATTCACAGAGAGACACAGACACAGACAGACGCACACACAGAAACACAGACACACACACAGAAACACAGACACACACACAGAGAAACATAGACACAGACACACGGAGAAACACAGACACACACACAGACACACACTCATAGAGAAACACAGGCACACACAGAGAAACACAGACACACACTCACACAGAGAAACACAGACACACACTCACAGAGAAACACAGATACAGACACACACACAGAGAAACACAGACACAGACATACACGCTCACACAGACACAGACACACTCACAGAGAAACAGACACACTCGCACAGACACACACACACTCACAGAGAAACACAGACACACGCTCACACAGACACACACACTCACAGAGAAACACAGACACAGGCACACACTCACAGAGAAACACAGGCACACACACTCAGGCACACACACAAACACAGACATACACACACTCACACAGACACACACTCACAGACACACACACAGACACACACACTCACTCAGACACACACAAACACACAGACATACACACACTCACACAGACACACACACTCACTCAGACACACACAAACACACACACACAGACACACAGACACAGACACACACTCACAGAGAAACACAGACACGCTCACACAGACACACACACTCACACAGAGAAACACAGACTCACACTCACAGAGAAACAGACACACACACACACTCACACAGAGAGACACAGACACAAACACACAGAGAAACACAGACATAGACACACACATTCACACAGAGAAACAGACACACACTCACACAGAGAAACACAGACACACACTCACACAGAGAGACACAGACACACACGCTCACACAGACACAGACACACACACTTACAGAGGCACAGGCACACACACACAAAGAAACACAGACACACACACACACAGACATACACTCACACAGACACACACTCACACAGAGAAACACAGACACACAGACACACACACTCACACAGAGAAACACAGACACACACAAACACACAGACATACACACATACACTTACACAGAGAAACACAGACACAGGCACACTCACACAGGCACACACACACTCACACAGGCACACACACACAGAGGAACACAGACACATACACACACACACTCACACAGAGAAACACAGACACACACCCTCACAGAGAAAACACAGACACAGACATACACACACACACTCACACAGAGAAACACAGACACACACACACAGACACACACACACTCACACAGAGAAACACAGACACAGACATACACACACTCACACAGACACACACTCACAGAGAAACACACACTCATAGGGAAACACACACACACACTCACTTACTCAGACACACACTCAAACATAGACACACACACACTCACACTCACACAGACATACACACAGAGAAACACAGACACACACACAGAAACACAGACACATATACACTCACACAGACACACACTCACACAAACACAGACACACACTCACACAGAGAAACACAGACACACTCACACAGACACACACTCACAGACACACACACAGAAACACAGACACAGACTCACACTCACACAGACACACACACACAATGAGAAACACAGACACAGAGAAACACACACACACACACACAGAAACACAGACACACTCACACAGACACACACTCACAGACACACACTCACAGACACACACACAGAAACACAGACAGACTCACACAGACACACACACAATGAGAAACACAGACACAGAGAAACACACACACAAACACAGACACAGACACACACACACAGACATGCACACAGAAACACAGACACACGCACACACTCACACAGACATGCATGCACACACACACAGACACACACAGACACAGACTCCCACAGAGAAACACAGACACACACACTCCCACAGAGAAACACAGACACAGACACACACACTCACACAGACATACACACAGAGAAACACAGACACACTCACACAGACACACACTCACAGACACACACACAGAAACACAGACACAGACACACTCACACAGACACACACACACAATGAGAAACACAGACACAGAGAAACACACACACACACAGAAACACAGACACACTCACACAGACACACACTCACAGACACACACTCACAGACACACACACAGAAACACAGACAGACTCACACAGACACACACACAATGAGAAACACAGACACAGAGAAACACACACACAAACACAGACACAGACACACACACACACAGACATGCACACAGACACACACACACTCACACAGACATGCATGCACACACACACAGACACACACAGACACAGACTCCCACAGAGAAACACAGACACACACACTCCCACAGAGAAACACAGACACAGACACACACACTCACACAGACACTCACACAGACACGCACACACAAACACAGACACACACACACACAGGCACACACACTCTCACAGAGATACACAGACACACACAGAGAAACACAGACGCACACACACTCACACAGACAGACACGCACACACTCACACAGACACGCACACACTCACACAGACACGCACACACAAACACAGACACAGACACGCACACAGAGAGACACAGACACACATTCACACAGAGAAACACAGACACACACACACAGACACAGACACACACTCACATAGACACAGACACAAACACACAGAGAAACACAGACACACACAGTCACACAGAGAAACAGGCACAGACACACACTCACACAGACCCACACACACTCACACAGAGAAACACAGACACAAACACACATGTTCGCACAGACACAGACACACACACTCACAGAGAAACACAGACACACACACACTCTCACAGACACACGCACATTCACACAGAGAAACACAGACACACACACTCACACAGAGAAACACAGACACAGACACACACTCTCACAGAGAAATACAGACACACACTCTCACAAACACAGACATACACACACAGACACGCACACACAGAGACACACACACACACAGAAACACAGACACACACACAGAGAAACACAGACACAGACATACACACACTCACACAGACACACACTCACAGAGAGACACAGGCACACACACAGAGAAACACACACTCACACAGACACACACACACACACACTCACACAGGGAAACACAGACACACAGAGAAACACAGACACACACACACAAACACAGACACACACACACAAACACAGACACACACACACTCACACAGAGAAACACAGACACAGACATACACACACAGACACGCACACACAAACACAGACACACACACTCACATAGACACATACACAGACACACACAAAAACACACACACTCACACACACATACACACACTCACACACTCACACACACAGAGAAACACAGACACACACACAGTCACACACACACACAGTCACACACACACACAGTCACACACACTCACACAGACACACTCACACAGACACACTCACACAGACACACTCACACAGACACACACACTCAGTCAGGCACACAAACACAGACACACACACTCAGTCAGACACACTCAGTCAGACACACTCAGTCAGACACACACACAGAAACACACACACAGAAACACACACACAGAAACACACACACAGAAACACTCACACAGAGAAACACAGACTCACACAGAGAAACACAGACACAGACACTCTCACACTCTCACAGAGAAACACAGGCACAGACACACACACACAGAAACAAAGACACACACAGAAACAAAGACACACACACAAACACAGACACGCACACACAAGCACAGACACACACACACACAGAGAGACACAGACTCACATTCTCAGAGAAACACAGACACAGACACACACACACAGACACACACACATTCACACAGAGAAACACAGACACAGACACACACACTCACACAGAGCGACACAGACACAGACACACACACTCACACAGAGAGACACAGACACACACACACAGAGACACAGACACACAGTCACACAGAGAGACACAGACACACACACAGAAACACAGACACACACTCACACAGACACACACACACAGAGAAACACCGACACACACTCTCTCAGACACACACTCTCTCAGACACACACTCACACAGACACACGCACTCACACCGACTCACACAGAGAAACACACACTCTCACAGAGAAACACAGACACAGACACACACACTCTCACAGAGAAACACAGACACACACACACAAACACAGACACACACACACAAACACAGACACGCACACACAAACACAGACACACACTCACACAGACACACACACACAGAGACACAGACTCACATTCTCACAGAGAAACACAGACACACACTCACACAGACACACGCACATTCACACAGAGAAACACAGACACACACTCTCACAGAGAAACACAGACACACACTCACACAGAGAAACACAGACACACACACTCACACAGAGCAACACAGACACAGACGCACACACTCACACAGAGCAACACAGACACACAGACACAGACACACACACTCACACAGAGCAACACAGACACACACGCACACTCAGAGAAACACAGACACAGACACACACTCACACAGACACACGCACATTCACACAGAGAAACACAGACACACAGACACAGACACACACACTCACACAGAGCAACACAGACACACACGCACACTCAGAGAAACACAGACACAGACACACACTCACACAGACACACGCACATTCACACAGAGCAACACAGACACACAGACACAGACGCACACACTCACACAGAGCAACACAGACACACATACACAGACACACACGCACACTCACAGAGAAACACAGACACAGACACACACACTCACACAGACTCAGACACAGACACACACTCACACAGCGAAACACAGACACAGACACACACAGTCACACAGACTCAGACACAGACACACACTCTCACAGAGAAACACAGACACAGACACACTCACACAGAGAAACACAGACACACACACACAGAGACACAGACACACATACTCACACAGAGAGACACAGACACAGACACACACACACAGAGACACAGACACACACTCACACAGAGAGACACAGACACAGACACACACACACAGAGACACAGACACACACTCACACAGAGAGACACAGACACACACACACACACAGAGACACAGACACACACACTCACACAGAGAGACACAGACACAGACACACTCACACAGAGAAACTCAGACACAGACACAAACACACTCTCACAGACACACACACACACACACACAGAGACATGGACACACACACACACAGAGAAACACAGACACACAGATACATACACACACTCACAGACACACTGACAGATATACACACAGATACACACATACACTCACAGACACACATACACTCACAGACACACATACACTCACAGACACACAGACAGATACACTCAGACACAGAGATACACACGCATACAGACACAGATACAGATACACACACACAGACACAGATATACAGAGACACAGACACAGAGATATGGATACACAGAGACACACATACAGACACCGAGATATACACACACAGATACAGCGATATATAGACACACAGACACGGAGATACACACACACAGATACACACACACTCACACAGACACACACACAGACAGATACACACACACACTCGCACAGACAGATACACACCCTCTCACAGATGCACACACACTCGCACAGATACACACACTCACACACACTGAGAAACACAGACACACACACACAGACTCTCTCACACACACATTCACACAGATATACACACACACACTCGCACAGATATACACACACACACTCACGCACACATAGGCAGATACACACACACAGACAGATACAGACACACACTCACACACACACACACAGACCGATACACATATACCGAGAAATACAGATACACACACATTCACACTCTCACAGATACGCACACTCTCACAGATACGCACACACTCACACACCGAGAAATACAGAGACACACACTCACACAGATACTCACACTGAGAAACACAGACACACACACACTCTCACAGACACATACACTCTCATAGACACACACACTCTCATAGATACACACACACTCACACAGCTACATACTCTCACACAGAGAAATACAGACACAGAGACACACACATAGACACACAGACACACACACAGACTCACACAGACAGATACACACACACTCACACAGACACACACACTCTCTCTCTCAGATACACACAGATACACACTCACACACCGAGAAATACTCACACACCGAGAAATACACACACACAGACAGATACACACACTCACTCACACAGACAGATACACACACTCACACAGATACACACACAGAGAAACACAGACACACACACACAGAGAAACACAGACACACACACTCTCTCATAGATACACACACACACTCGCACAGATACACACACTCACACACCAAGAAATATAGGCACTCACACACCGAGAAATACAGACACTCACACACCGAGAAATACACACACACTCTCTCACAGATACACACACAGATACACACACACACTGAGAAATACAGACACACACGCACACACTCACACAGACAGATACACACACACACCGAGAAACACAGAGTCTCACTCTCACTGTCACTCAAACAGATATGCACACACCGAGAAACACAGATACACAGACACTCACACAGACAGATACACACACACACTCACACTCTCACAGATACACACAGACATGAACACACACCACACCTCACCTTCGTCCCTCCCTCACATTGCCCCCCCATCGGATTTTCCCCCCTATCGCATTTTCCCCCCCATCGCGTTTCCCCCCCCATCGCATTTTCCCCCCAATCGCGTTTCCCCCCCATCGCGTTTCCCCCCCCCATCGCGTTTCCCCCCCCCATCGCGTTTCCCCCCCATCGCGTTTCCCCCCCATCGCGTTTCCCCCCCATCGCGTTTCCCCCCCATCGCGTTTCCCCCCCATCGCGTTTCCCCCCCATCGCGTTTCCCCCCATCGCGTTTCCCCCCCCATCGCGTTTCCCCCCCCATCGCGTTTCCCCCCCCCATCGCGTTTCCCCCCATCGCGTTTCCCCCCATCGCGTTTCCCCCCCATCGCGTTTCCCCCCCATTACAATCTCCCCACCCATTACAATCTCCCCACCCATTACAATCTCCCCCCCCATTACAATCTCCCCCCCATTGCAATCTCCCCCCCCATTGCAATCTCCCCCCCCATTGCAATCTCCCCCCCATTGCATTCCACCCCCATCGCAATCTCCCCCCCCATCGCAATCTCCCCCCCCATCGCAATCTCCCCCCCTCGCAATCTCCCCCCCCCATCGCAATCTCCCCCCCCATCGCAATCTCCCCCCCATCGCAATCTCCCCCCATCGCATTCCCCCCACATTCCCACTACCCTACATGCAATCTCACCCATCATGCCCTCTCTTTCTATTTACTCCCTCTCTCACTCACGCTCACGCTCACGCTCACACTCACACTCACACTCACACACACTCGTTATCTTCCCTCCTATTTCTCCTATTGCAGCCTCTTTCTCTCTCATACCCATTACACCCTCATCTCCCTCCTATCCATGAGCCCTCTTTCTGCTGCTGCTCCTCCTCCCTTCTCCTGAACCCCTTCCTCTCTCTCTTCTGAACCCTTCTTCCCCCTCCCCAACACTCTCCCATTCTGCCTGTGACCACCCCCCCCCGCTTTTCCATTTGACCCGAATCTCTCGACGCTCTGTCCCCCTGCCTCTCTCTGACCTCCTCAGTGCTGCACACCACCCTCTAGCCTGACTCCAGCACATCTTCATTAACCCTACAGTGGTCAATGTGCTTCCTGACATAGGACTGATTTTGCTTTGCTTTTCAGCAGTGCGGTCTGACCTCTGCTCTATCTATCTTTAGTGCAAGGTTATCTTATCCAAGCTGTATAATATTCTGTGTGGTACATCTCCCTTCAGTCGCCAATCCCTGAAGTTAACTCTTTTCTTGCCAAATTTTCACTGACGCAGATGATCTTCCCATTTGCCAAGTCATTTCTAATGTAAAGACACAAGTTAGCATCAGAAGTAGGCCATTCGGCCCTCGAAGCCTCTCCTCATCTCTCCCCCCCTCCCCCCTTCAGGAAAGGGCAATGTGGGGGGAATGTGAGGGTGTGGTAATTTTGAAGCCTCATTCTGGGAAACATTTTCTCCCAATCCACCACTGTGCAAAATCTGATACACTTCAATCATGTCACTGCTTCCTCTTCCCAACACCAGTGAAAGTAAGTCCAGCCTGCCCACTCCTTCCTCAGAAGACAATATTGTCAATCCATGTATCAGTCAAGTAAACCCCCCCCCCTCCCCGCAGCACATTTACATCCTCCTTTCAATAAGGAGACCAAAACTGCACTCATGTAGAGTCATCCAGTGGAAACACACAGACCCTTCAGTCCAACTTGTCCATGCCGAATGATTCCCCCCCCCCCCCCGAACTGACCTAGTCCCACTTGCCAGCCTTTGACCTTCTCAACTTTTCCTATTTGTCTACCTGTCCCAATGTCTTTCAAATGCTGTACCAGCCTCCGCCACTTCCCCTGGCAGCTCATTCCATACATACGCCACCCTCTGCGCGAAAAAGTTCCCCCTCCGCTCCCTTTTAAATCTTTCCCCTCCCACCTTACACTTGTGTCTTGGTCTAGTTTTGGACTCCCCTACCCTGTGAAAAAGCCCTTGGCTATTCACCCTATCCACGTCCCTCATGATTTTTTTTATTTTTAAAACCTGTAAAAGGTCTCCGATGCTCCGGGCGAAAAAAGTCCCAAACTATCCAGCTCATAACTGAAACCCTCCAGTCCCAGGAACATCTTTATCGATTTTTTCTGCCCCCGGCTCCCATTTAATAACATCCTTGCTATGGCAGGGAGACCAGAGTTGTGCACAGTACTCCAAAAGTGGCCTCACCAACATCCTGTCCAGCCACACAACATGATGTCCCAGCTCAGTGATCTGGCTGCTAAGGTGTGAGCTTACTAACGTTCTCTCTAACTGAAGCATCACATAGAACAAGACAGTGCAGCTCATCCCCCTACACTATCCCATCATCCTCCATAAAAGTCACTTCCTGTCTTTCATGCTCAATTCATAATAAAAGTTGGCATCCCATTAGATTACGCGGTTTGCCTGCATCCTAACATTTTGTCTCGTGCAGCAGGACACCTCTGTGTTTTGTGACACTGCGGTCGCTCCCCATTTTTAAATAATGAAGTCTTTACCAAGCAGCGCGCCGCCTCGGGTGACAGCACGTTTTGCAATTTTGTCGCACCCCACTCGGTGCAGAGCACTTCTCAGCCAATCAGATGCTATCGAAGCAGGCTGAGACGCCAAGTAAAGGGGGTGGGATCAAGCGACCTTCGGCCAGTGGGATTCCAGAGGATGGTTGGAGGGGTGGGTGGGGTGCTGTCGGAGAGCAGAGCGAGCCAGTTGTAGGTCGACTGTGGGCAGTCTGAAAGACAGCCTACCTGCAGGTCATGTGCAAGCCTACAGGGCGATGGTGATTCAGTGATTATTCTAACCCCCCCCCTCGCTGTATAACCCCATCTCCACCCCCCACCACCACCCCCCGTACTATTCCTAATCAAGTGGTCGGAAGAGGGATAATGGCTGACAGAATGCACGTTTCAGATTGACAACATTACAGAGGTGGTGCCGTTGGGTGGTGAGTTCTGGCCAACCGGGATGGGGGGGTTTGGTTGGCAAATGTCAGCTGGTGTCACCAAAACTCATTGGCTGGCATGGAGCCAACAGTCCGTCATCCAGTCAATCACAGCAACACCACCGCGGCAGCATTAAGGATGTGATGCCTGGAGATTGGGGGGGTGGGGGGGGAGTTGTCCTGACCTCGGTCTGCCAACCGCATTGGGGGAAGGCAGGTATTCACACCTTACCCCCCCGACCCCGGGGAGGAAGGGAGATTCTCCCCCAGCGAATGCTTTCCTCTCCACCCACACCACGAGAGAGCTTGCAGGTTGTCACCACTTTGCAGCTTATGGGATCTTGCTGTGCCCACTGGGGTTTCGATGTGCTTTGCGCGTACTCACATTCCAATAGTACCTTTTGCTTGTCAAGGCCTGAGGTCGTGAAAGGTTCATTTTAAATACTCCTCTTTCTTTCGAAAAGACCTGTTGAGGTACCAGCTGAGCAATGACCTCTCTGCTCGTAGTTATCCTCAACAGGTCGTTCTGTACATCGGAAAGCCAGAGGGAATGGAAAAGGATTCAGCTACCTCCCTGACTTGGCAATATTCCCAGTGTGCCTCAGATGCAGCGATGATGGGGCCAGGTGACAGTGTCACTGGACTATATATCCCAAAATATTCTTGAGGCGGTGGGTGGGTACGAATCTCCCACAGTGGCAGCTGGTGAAATAAAAATGTGGCTTTTGTTTTTGGAATTGAGAATGAGCCGTGGTTTAGGGACAGAGGGTGAGTGCGACAATACGTTGTTGTAAAAAAACCTATCTGCTTTGCTAGCCTCCCTCTGAGGGAAGGCCCAGTCTGGCCTGCGCGTGACCTCTGACCCACAGTGATGTGGTGGACTTGGTTGAGCACCCTCTGAACTGGGCTGGCGAGCCTCCTCTGTTCAAGGGCCGTTGGGGATGGGCAACAAATTCTGGACTCGCCAGTGATGCCCACCTTTCAAAGAATGAAGTGGGGGGGAGGGGGGGGGGAATAAAAGTGCCTGGTGTTGTTGGGTGTGGGAGGGGGGGATAGGGAAGGTGGTGAGGAGAAACCAGGATAGCTAGTGCCCTTTTTATTTGCAATGATTATCCCTGGCTGGACTGTGGAGTTTGCGTAAAGAAGTGCGTCAGACCCCAGGGGGATGCCCCTGTGGGTTGTGAAACATGGCCACTTGGGTGACGTACCCAGTTAGGGAGCTGGGCCGTTCACCCTCAGTGAAGATCCACACTTCAGGGAGTGTTGGCCCGGATTACCCTATGATCAAGTCATTGCAGTTGTACAGCACGGAAACAGACCCTTCGGTCCAACTCATCCGTGCTGACCAGATATCCTAAATTAGTCTGTTCCCATTTGCCAGCACTTGGCACTAGAACTGAACCATCACTGTCAATTTAACGAGCTCTGCATTTTGACATTGAGCAGCCCTGGCAGATACCTTTCCTGGTGCCTGTCGAAAGGTACTGTCCTCCGGCACTCCCCCTTGCAATCCATCGTGGTTGTGTTGGAGATTAAAGCATTACCACATTCTGTTGCCTTGTGTACGTTTTACTCTGACATGTGTCAAAGGCTGCAGAGTTCGAGTTCTATCATCGCAAGCTCTTTTCTCTCTCCCTCCATCTGTTCCTTATAAGAAACAGAAGCAGAACAAAGTGCCTTAGACTTAGTGCCACGTCCAAATCTGGTTGAGGCTGCAAATTCTTTCTTGATTGGAAACCTTTTTTCTCTGGCAGCTGTCGAGTGCACACATCAGGGGCACCTCCAGTCAGCAGCTGTAGAGAGATGGTGCTGTCGCTGACCCCCAGACAGAATCCCGCGCTCTCCCACTGACTAACAATGGCCATCTGAGAGGGCACGTGCCACACCTCCCTTCCATATCTCCTCCGAATAATGACCTCTCCAGCAGTACGACACTTCCTCAGCACTGTGCAGGGAGCATTAGCCTATGATCAAGTCATTGCCATAGCCATGGAGTTGTACAGCACAGTAACAGAGCAACTCATCCGTGCTGACCAGATATTCTAAATTAGTCTAGTCCCACTTGCCAGCACTTGGCCCATATCCCCCTAAACCCTTCGCTATTCACGTACCCATCCAGATGCCTTTTTTAATGGGGGTTGCAATTGTACCAGCCTCCACCACTTCCTCTGGCAGCTCATTCCATACATTTACCACCCTCTGCGTGAAAAAAGTTGCCCTTTTTAAATCTTTCCCCTCTCACCTTAAACCTATCCCCTCTAGTTTTGGATTCCCCTACCCTGGGGAAAACGACCTTGGCTCTTCACCATAACCATGCCCCGCACGATTTTATAAATGTCTATAAGGTCACCCCTCAGCCTCCGTCGCTGCAGTGATAACAGCCCCAGCCTGTTCAGCCTCTCCGTATAGCTCGAAACCCTCTGGTCCTGACAACATCCTTCTGAATCTTTTCTGCATTCTTTCAAGTTGAACACCGTTTTTCCCATAGCAGGGGGACCCGAATCGAACGTGGGTATTCCAAAAGTAGTCTCACTAATGTCCTGCACGGCTGCATGATGACAACCCGGTTCCTATGCTCAGTGCACTGACCAATAAACTGTGTGGGGAGGGACCACCATCTCCTCTCTCGTTGTGGCTGTGCTGTCAACTGACTCTAAAATTCCTCAACATTGACGAGGAGATGTCCTGCCCAGCTCTGAGCCCTGTACTTGTCAGCACAGACACAAGAATGCCTCAATGCGAGGGGAGAACAGTTTATATCTCATGAGAAAAATGGTGCTGATGGTTGGCTACTCAACTCTGGTCAAAGCATTGTCATGGCGAATGCATGCCTGTGTTAACTCAAAACTATATTTCCCACATAAATTTATCACCTAATCTCTCATGTGCTTCAGTGCCAAATACTGCTTCATGGGAGAACTTTGGGCATTTTCTAACAGTGCTAGAGGGCATAGGTTTAGGGTGAGAGGGGAAAGATGTTAAAGAGACCTAAGGGGCAACTTTTTCACGCAGAGGGTGGTAGGTGTATGGAATGAGCCAGAGGAAGTGGTGGAGGCTGGTACAATTGCAACATTTAAGAGGCATTTGGATGGGTATATGAATAGGAAGGGTTTGGAGGGATATGGGCCGGGTGCTGGCAGGTGGGACTAGATTGGGTTGGGACATCTGGTCGGCATGGACAGTTTGGACCGAAGGGTCTGTTTCTGTGCTGTGCATCTCTATGACTCTAAAGGGGACTATCTGGTCATCTTCATCTTGGAGAGGTCTCAGCTATGGAACTTTGGTACATCACTAAAGAGATGCCGGTTATTCGAATGTCAATTATCTGAATTTCGGATTATCCTAACAAGATCTCCAGGTCCCGTAAAAAACATTATCAATTACCCGAACAATCAGTTATCCAACAAAATACTCGTCATCCTTCTGGTACGGATAATCAGGGTTATTCTGTATTAAAAATAGCAAATTGCTACTGTGATTGTATGAGACATTATTAAGTCTGCACCTGGAGTAATGTTGACAGTCTTGGGGAGGGATGTAGTGCGTTAGAAGCAGTTCAGAGAAGGTTCACTAGATTGAGTGTAGAGATGAGGGTCAGTCTTTTAATTAAAGATTGAGCATTGTCTGTGTGGAGTTTGCACATTCTCCCCGTGTCTGGGTGGGTTTCCTCCGGGTGCTCCGGTTTCCTCCCACAGTCCTGTGCAGGTCAGGTGAATTGGCCACGCTAAATTGCCCATGGTGTTAGGTGCATTAGTCAGAGGGAAATGGGTCTGGCTGGGTTACTCTTCGAAGGGTCAGTGTGGACTTGTTGGGCCGAAGGGCCTGTTTCCAGAATGTAGGGAATCTAATCTTTAAAAAAACTCTTCGGAGTTTAGAAGGATGAGGAGTAATTGAATTTTGAAGAATACAAGACACTAAAAGGGATTGATAAGGTAGACACAGAGAGAATATTTCTTTTTGTAGGGCAATCTGGAACGAGAGGTCATAGATTTGGGCTAAAGGGCAGCAGATTTAAACCAAATGAGAAATGACCTCTCTCAAAGCATTGAGTTTGTTTGGAATTTGCTTGAGTCTGAGTCATACTTGGAACATTGAGTAGATTTGAGAAGGGGAAGGATTTTTAATTTGTCGCGGGTTGGAGGGGTATGGAGAGTGGGCAGGGAATTGGAGCTGAGGCCGAGATGAGATCAGCGATGATCCTACCAAACGGTGGAGTGAGTTTGTGTGGCTGAATTGCCTGCTCCCAATTCTTATGTTACCTGAGTATGAATATATGTGGCGTTGAGCAAGCCTAAGCGAGCCACACTGCGAGTCATAATTTAGATGAGTCATTCACAAATTCTTAACACCATTTGGGATTGTTCTGCGAGTGCTGTCCAATGGTAGAATCCCATCTAACCTTCATTCTGAGTTTTGGAAGCACAAGTTGCTGGATACACTCATGCTCACATGAAAGGGGCTGTCTTCTACAGGAAGAAGCACATTGCGCTAAAATCTAAACAGAAATGTGGGGGTGGGGAAGGAACGTTGGGGGGGGGGGGGGGGCGGAGGAAGGGTGAGGGCACTCCTTCCTTGCCCCAGTCCCCATGGCAATTTCTTGCCCAATCAGCAGCCAGATAAGCTCACCAGTTGGAAAGCACCAACAACGGTACTACTTAGATTGTGTACGACCCGGAGACTGAGGGGAGGCTGCCAGTGTGTGAATGGCTGATTTCACAGAGACTGCTCTTGGCATGTGAAAGAGGGGGCGAACCCACAGCACCAACCACCGGGTCCGAGGATGCAGTCTCCCCTCAGTCAGAAGCTGATGGGCTTAACTCAAGGGCATCTTCTAGGCTGATACTCCTACTGCAGTACTGACGGAGTGCTGCACTCTCTGAGGTGCCATCTTTTCTGTGTTGATAGATTGATGTCTCTCTCTCTCACACACACACACACACTGCAGGGATCGGGCTGTACTGGGGAGATCCCAGCTGCTGGAATCAGCAAAGATGACCCTGATGATCAGAGATTGGTTTTAATCGGAGTGTGTGGTCAGTGCTGTCTGCAGGTTAGCTGTATTATCAGCGTGGCAGTGATGCAGAAATTCAGTGGCAGTGTGTGGATCTTGAACTGCTTGTTACTTGGACCAAGCAGAGCCTGAACATCCTGGTCATTTCCTCCTGTTTTGCCAATATCTTAGGTTTTTGCTCCTTTTCCATACTTTGTGTTCCTTGCATTTTGTTTTCCGTGTTTATCTCCATGTGTAAGCTTCCTGACTCTGCATTGCATCCTGCTAGCTGTCTTTGGTTTGATTAAAAATCTCTTGTCTTGTGTGTTTCTTCCTCCTGTTTTATTTCACTCTTTCTCTGCCTTTATCCATGCGCCCATGTAACATCAGTGCCCATTTCTGCCTCTCCCTTCATCCGTCTCTATCCCAATCTTCCTGCTCCTTCTCTTTCATGTCTCTTTCTCTCTAGCCATTGTATTTTGATAGCCACAAAGTGCTCCTGTGAAGCAATATTTGACACTGAAGCGTGTGTGAGATTAGGTGACCAAATTTATGTTGGAAGTACAGTTTTAAGATGTGTCTCAATGTTGGGGGGGAGGGGGACGGGCGGGAGAGAGAGGGGTAATTTTGCTGTTCAAACTTGCTTATCTCACCAAGTCATGCAGTTTGGTAACATCAACACGTTTAAGGAAATTTTGCTGGGAATAGAGGTTTTGATGTGCAAAGTTGCTTATCTCACCGAGCTATGCACTTTATTGACATCCACAACAGATTTCAACAATATGCCAGCATTCTGGAGAACTTCATTAGAAATGGCGATTTTTACAGTTCAAATATGCGTATCTCACCAAGTTATGCACTCGGGTAACATTTTTTCTGAGCCTAGCTGTTAGTGATCAAACTGGGCATCAGTCGGTGGGCTGGGAGGAGGACAGAGTTGCAGCTTGGGGTCTAGATTTTGGAGGAAGGTCTGAAGGTTTGGTCCTTGCACTGTTTTGATGGGAAATTGTATCTGCTCCTCCGCACAGACAACCAGTGTGACATAGCGAGAGGTTGAAGGAAGGGAGGAACTGGGTGAAATTGCAATCGCCAAGGAAGTGGTGCGGAATAAACTGATGAGTCGGTGACTGATAAGTCTTCGGTCCTGATGGACATTGACATTGTCCTGAACTTAAAAAGTGAATGTTAATGTTCCCAACTATTCCAGAAGGAGGAGGTGGAAATTGTGGAAACCACAAACCACAGTTTGACACCATCATAAGGAAGGTGTTACAATCGATCATATTCAGGAGGTTATAACTGGGCACTTGGGAAAAGGAAGCCAGGGCAAATCAAGAAGAGTCAGCAGGGGTTTTATGAAACGGAATGAAGTTTAATCGATTCATTGGAGTTTTTTGAGGGAGTGCTTTGCACTGTGGAGCCTGTAAATATATCGTGCTTGGATTTTTCAGCAGGCATTTCACAAGGTATACCTTTGCACTAAAGTAGGAGCCTGTGGTGTACAGTTGCTTGAATGGAAGACTGGCTGGCCTGAAGAAAACAGAGCATCCTACATGGATTGTTTTCAGGTTGGCAGGGTAGGAGGGGTGGGTGGGGTCCTGCAGGAGTCTATGTTAGGACCTCAACTTTTCCCAGTTTCTGTCAGTCACTCAGATGGAAGGAACGAAGACAAGATGAAGAGGAAAGTGTGTTGCAAAGGTCATGATGCAGATGTGTATCGATAGGTTGATGGAAATTATGGGCGGCACAGTGGTTAGCACTGCTGCCTCACAGCGCTAGAGACCCGGAT
Organism: Chiloscyllium plagiosum; assembly: GCF_037043375.1. NCBI lineage: Eukaryota > Metazoa > Chordata > Chondrichthyes > Orectolobiformes > Hemiscylliidae > Chiloscyllium > Chiloscyllium plagiosum. Next base: position 95,167,584 of record NW_028270146.1, on the reverse strand, counting down.
TCAATTCCCGCCTCAGGCGACTGTCTGTGTGGAGTTTGCACGTTCTCCCCGTGTCTGCATGGGTTTCCTCTGGGTGCTCCGGTTTCCTCCCACAGTCCAAAGATGTGCAGGTTAGGTGAATTGGCCATGCTAAATTGCCTGTAGTGTTAGGTAAGGGGTAAATGTAAGGGTATGGGTGGGTTGCGCATTGGCGGGGCGGTGTGGACTTGTTGGGCCGAAGGGCCTGTTTCCACACTGTAATGTAATCTAATTAGCAAAAATCTGGCAGATGGAGCGTAACGTGGAGAAAATGCAAAGTTGTTCACTTTGCCAGGAAGCTTAGAAAGCGGTGTTATTTCAACGGCTGGAAGTCTAGAGGTTCAGAAGGATCTAGGTTAACTAAAGCATTTGTCACAAAATGTGAGTTTTCAGCGACAATACCTAACCAAGAAGGAAAGTCAGAATTTATCACCGAAAGGAATTGAGCATAAATGTAAGGAGATTCCGGTTCAGTTATGGAGGGGATTGGTGAGACCAGATCTCAAATACTGCAGCTTTGGTCTCCTTACTTAAGAAGGAGTGTAAAAGCACTGGAGAGGTTTACTAAGTTGACACCTGGAACGAGTGGATTATCTTATGAGGAAAGATTGGACACTTTGGGTTAGTTTTGCTTCAAAGAGCAAGGGGTGATTTCACTGAAGTGTACAAGACCCTGAATGGTCTTGACAAGGTGGACGCGGAAAAAATGTTTCATCTTGTGGTCGAGTCCAGAACCAGGCTTTCGAAATTGGGAGTTGCCCAGTCCGGAGGGAGATGAGAGGAATTTTCTTATCCTCTCTGACGGTTTGGTGACATTATGAGTTGAAGGTGGAGGTAGGTGGAGTCTTGCTAGGCAAGATGGGAATGTGGAATACAGAACATGAATCCAAGAGCTGTGGTCTTAATGGTGACGCGAGGTCAAGGTGTTAAGGTCGTCAGCACATGTCTGTTTAGGGTTGAGATACAGAGAGAGAGAGAGAGATGATGGTGAGAGAGGTCGGGCTGTGGTCAGGGTACATGTGAAACCTGATGTATTTTTGGTGTTGCTGCCAAGGTGTGTCATGTCAGAGAATCGTAGAATCCATACAGTGTGGAAGCCACCATTCGGCCCATCGAGTCCACACCGTTCCCCCGCCCCCCAGAATGCACTGTTGTTCGTCTCCACTCCCAGCTCAGTTGAAGGTGTACGTATGAGGTGAGATGCTGGGACAGCTTGCGCCATGCTGTTAGACTCCCGTTTGAAGGACAGACTTGCTCAATTGGCTGCGAGTTATTGGATTCGGCTCACAGTAATATGTGATGGGAGCAGTACGTGTATTGAAATGGCGAAATAAAAACAGATGTGGCCCTTATGATGAGTGAAAACAGAAATGATTCCCGTTAGCATGGGAGCTTGAGGTTTGCTTAAGGCTGTCCGCACTGTTATGTTAAATGATCAGCAAAAAAAAATTGCTTGCATTTGCCTTTTAAGGAAATAAAACATCGTGAAGCATTTGCATGGCAGCAGCATCCCTACAAGATTTGACACTGAGTCGGCTAAGGGAGTATTAGAACAGGCAACTGTTCACGTTAATGGTGTCCTAATCAATCAGGGGTTAATTCACTCAGTGGGTTAGTTTATTTAAAACACCGTTGTAAGCTGTGAAGCAAGCATTACAGCAAAGTGACAATGTTTAGTGTACAAGTCAGGAGGAGGCTACTCAGCCTGTTCGATAGGAAGATCTGAATGCTCCAGACTCCACCTATTACAATAACCTTTCGCCCACCCCTTAACAAGAACCTGTACACCTCTGTGCAGAGCGATGCCAACAGTGTGGGTTCAAATCCTGCACTGGCTGAGGTTACCAGGAAGGAGTCTGCTTCTTAACCTCTCCCCTCGGCCAAGCCATGGTAACCCTCTGGTTAAACCACCACCAGTCATCTGTCTCTCTCGCTGTCATGAGGGAGCAGGTTTATGGCCTGGTAAGACCGTGTAGCAGCGTAACTTTTTTAACATCAGGCTCCCACTGCCTTTTGGGGAGAAGAGTCCCTTGGATGCTCAGTCCACTCTCCCTGGGGAAAAGAATTCTCCTGATTTCTGTCTTAACCACAGCGGGCTAACTACCAGGCAGAGTCCCAACATTGTATACTCACAGCAATGGTGTCTTTTTTTTAAAAAGGTAAACTCTCTTAATGGCCTTGTATATGTAAACAAGGGTTTTCAGAGAGAGAGAGAGAGAGGTGGAGAGAGTTAGGGAGCATATACAGATTGGCTATCATGTTGTTTTATTCCCATATAGCAGTGGTGCTTACATTATTTGCCTGGCACCCATCTTGTGTGGGGACTTATTTATACAAATGGTGTTCTTCCTAATTTTTTATTCAATGTTTCCACCACCAGGCAAAACACCCCTTTGGGCACCGGTAATGAGAGAGAGAGAGAGATAGAGGCAATGCTGAGATGAGCGAAGTGAAGGGGGAAGAGTTGGGATTAAATCAAAATAGGGTTAGAGGGGGGGTAAGTAAAACACACATGGTACCCACTTCACCCTGAAGACATCGAGGGTGTTGGTAGACACCACGTGCTCCATCGCCAGGGACACTCAGACCCGAACGTGACCGCGGAAGAGGGGCAGGCAAACGGCCATAACAACCCCCTCCACCGCCTGCTGCCTGGACCTGTTTATGGCCAGTCTAGCCAGGCCCAGGAGCAGACCCATGAGGAGGTCCGCTGATCTGGACTTGCCCCTCTGCACTGGGTGCTCAAAGATCAGGAGCATGGGACTGAAGTGCAGGCAAAAGCAGAGGAGAAGGATTTTCAGAAAACTAAAATGGGAGCGCAAACCCCATTATGATCCATGGACTCCACAGCACCACAGAACAAGCAGTTGGGCTGGGAGTCTGTGAACCACCGCCATCTGTGGTTATAGGGGACCGCTGCGTGCAGCACCCTCCACCCCAGATCCCCCCTGACAAGGATAGGGTGAGGACCCCTGCATTGAGAGCCTTCCACTGGGCATCTGTGCCACCCAGGCTTAAATGAGCACGCCAAGGCGTGTCTGGGGCAGCGGATGATGGAGAAGAGGTGGACGCTGTGCAGCAGCAGTCTGTACGTGGCCAGTCCTTTCGCATCTCTGAAAGACGTCCCAAATATTCCGGAGGTGGCTCAGGTGCCCCAGGGGGTGTGGGGAGGGTACGGGATCCTAGGGCCGATGTGAAATCCCGCCCAAGCAGGGCTACGTGCAGATGGGATCCCACCGCATCCACGTTGGTTTTATTTTGGGCGCTTGGCAACCATGGGGTGCAATTATCCAAATTGTTGGGGTCTGCGAGCTCCTGGATTGGAGGTGTGTAAAGTTGGAGGAGGGATGATGGGGCTGGAGCCAATCCAGGCAGGTGACCAGGGAAACCAGGCAAGGCGCACCCCAGACATTGGGAGAAAGTGAGGGCTGCAGATACGCTGGAGATCAGAGTCAAAAAATGTGGTGTCGGAAAAGCACAGCAGGCATCCGAGGAGCAGGAGAGTCGATGTTTCGGGCGGAAGCTCTTTAACAGGAATGGCGCTAGTATAAGTCACTAAAGGGCTGAAGGAACAGGATTTGCAGCAGTTTTTTGGGTGCAGAATCTGTGGTGGCAGACATTTGCCTGGGCTTAACGTGAAAATGTTCCGCACTGTTTGAGCGTACTGACAGATGAGGCCTCAGGCAGGGTGGGGGTGGGCGCCGAATGGGAATGGAGCTTGCACCGAGTTCCCGATGGGAGCTGTCCTATTCTTGGTTTGGCCACTGTTGGGTGAAGCATTTTGCATCATGGGAGGAGATCCTGACTGAGAGAAAACAGAAGCCTCCTATTCGGCGTGTATGTGTGTGCATGCATGCGTGAAGGGTTTGGGAAGAAAGTCACTTGTGTGTTGGAACTCTGCCTGTTTCTCCAAGCTTTAGATAGATCTGTTTGAGTGCAGCAAAGCCATGAAAATGCTGAGGACCAAACGTGTTTGGAAATCTGAAAGGCTTCAGTCGTTTTCACCTTCAAAGATGGGTCTTGGCTCTTGAGCTCCCACCCTGCAGTCTCCAGCTTGGCGATATGTCTGTTCTCGTACAGTTGCTCTCTCTCTTAGCTTCCCTGGGACTGTGTTTGATTACCGAACCTTGTCTTAATGCGTCCGTCATGCAGAAAGACACTTGGTCCATTGTGTGCTGATTATTCCAATTAATGTATGGTCTGTGAGCATTGAGCTGTGGGACAATGGGTGGAGATGGTTGGTTAGTTCGAGGACTGGCAAGTTCAGCTCTTGTATGTAAAACTGGACTCTCCTAATCAGTCTGTGTTAACAATAGCAAGCACAATTGGCCAGTCACATCCAGGGTTTCTTCAAGGATTACCTCAAGTATCACCTCACCAGGAGAAAACATCATTGCCCTTGTCTTTCACTTCCAGTTGCCATTTTGTTTTAGGTTGGGGTATGTAGGCAGGGGAAAGCTTTAATTAACCATATTGGTTAACAACACCCTTCTCTGACCCTGTCTCAGCTGATCTGCTACTGAAATCCTCACCTATGCCTTTGTCATGGCCAGACCCAGCTAATTCCATTCACAAATAAAAGCAGAAGCCGCTCAAGCATCTCAACAGGTCTGGCAGCACTTGTGGAGAGAAAGGAGAATCAACCTTTCAGGTCCGGTGACTCTTTGTCAAAATTCCTGTGCTTGCAAATGCTAACCAAGATATTTACTGTTAAAGTAAGAGTCCACGAATGGACAGCATCCGTTGTAGAGTCCTGAGTGTGCCAAAACCCACACTAACAGGCAGTTGAAGATGATTGGTCAAGCTGATAAAGTGGCTCATTTACTCACAGGGACCCATTCTCTGCAGACAATGAGAATGTGATTAAGCTTTGTACTTTTAAAAATATTATTTGGGAAATCAAAGAGTCTATAGTTCTCTCTCGTTTTGTCTATGACAACATCTCAGCCTGTTTGAGACAGATCGGTTCTTGGGATTGGTAAGCAGATGAAGGTTTCCGCAGAAAAGGCAGGAGAATGGGGTTAAGAAACTGTGGGCGGCACGGGCAACTGACTGTGTGGAGTTTGCACGTTCTCCCGTGTCTGCGTGAGTTTCCTCCGGGTGCTCCGGTTTCCTCCCACAGTCCAAAGATGTGCAGGGTCAGGTGAATTGGCCATGCTAAATTGCCCGTAGTGTTAGGTGAAGGGGTAAATGTAGGGGTACGGGTGGGTTGCGCTTCGGCGGGTCGGTGTGGACTTGTTGGGCCGAAGGGCCTGTTTCCACACTGTAAGTAATCTAATCTAATCTAATTTCAAACATATCAGCCATGATCGAATGGTGGAACAGACTCGGTGGGCCGAATGGTCTAATTCTGCTCTTATTATGGCCAATTAGAGTCGATCTGCCAACCGATCAGTATCATCTCCTCCTCTCGTAGTACTAATTGTTGTGGTTCTTTGAAATTTGGAATCCTTGCAGTTATCCTGATCAATGCAAGACAAAGAACATCAACAACACGCTTCTCAAGAATTATCCAAATCCCTCTTTCCCATTTCCTCACTTGTTCCAGCTTCCATTCACCCAACACTTTGCTCAGTGAGCTACAGTGGCAAGTCGGAAATTGTGGTGCTGGAAAAGCACAGCCGGTCAGGCAGCATCCGAGGAACAGGAGAGTCAATGTTTCGGGCACAAGCCCTTCATCAGGAGTGTGTTGATGATGAAGGCCTTATGCCTGAAACGTCGATTCTCCTGCTCCTCGGATGCTGCCTGACCGGCTGTGCTTTTCCAGCACCACACTATTCGACTCTGACTCACCAGCATCTGCAGTGCTCACTTTCTCCTACAATGGCAAGTCTTCGATTTTAAAATTCTCAGGTTTTGTGTTACCCACTTCAGAGCCTCGTCTCTCCCTCTCTGTTTTTCTCCAGCCCTACAAATGAGATATCCTTTAACTCGTGCTTTGCACCATCGCTGATCCTTATGCCTCTGTTGACAAAAGTCACATTAATTGTCCAAACCCAAAAAGCAGGTGAGGGGGAAAGATATAAAAAGGGACCTAAGGGGCAATGTTTTCACGCAGAGGGTGGTACGTGTATGGAATGAGCTGCCAGAGGAAGTGGTGGAGGCTGGTACAATTACAGCATTTAAAAGGCATCTGGACGGATACATGAATAGGAAGGGTTTATATGCATATGGGCCAAATGTTGGCAAATGAGACTAGATTAGGTTATGATATCTGATCGGCATGGACGAGTTGGACCGAAAGGTCTGTTTCCATGCTGTACATCTCTATGACGCTATAACTCTATCATTTCCTCCCTAAACCTCTTCATCTTCCTGCCTTGCCCTGTACTCCTTTTAAGATGCATACTTATCATCACCTGGCCTAATATCGCTGCAGCTCAGAGTCTGATAGCCACTCTTGCGAAATGTGTTCAGTTCATCAGTTGTCCCAAGTGGTAGAACAATAACTTGCATTTGTATTGCACCCCTGACCTACGAAGGCTTCCCAAAGATCTTCACAGATTATCAAACTAAATTTTGCATTGAGAACGACGAAGCACTCCGGGTTACAGACATGAATGAGAAGGACAGCGTAGGTTATGAAATGTTTATAGCAACTTGGGCCAAGAGGGCATAGTCACCAGTGGCAGGATAATACGTGGGACACATATGTAGCATCTATATTTAATGGAGTAAATTCTTATAAGTGAAGGTGTGACCATGATTGCTAGGCTGCTTTGCTTGCAGTTAACTACAGAGTTATAGATTAGACCCAATCCCCTCCAAATATTTTAAGGGTGAATGTAAGGTGTTGCGTTCCAGGTGCATTTTGATTGGTTAAACTACCAGATTTAAAGCAAAACTCACTTTATTCATCCGCTTTGGTTAAAATACAACAAAAGAAAGGAGGAATTGTTTATCTTCTCATAGACTGCTCATCACCTGCGCCCCAGCAATCTCTCTCTCAAAGAAATCAGGACAAAATATGCTTTTTAAAGCCGTTGTTATGACCACAATGGTGGGGAGGCAATGTCCTGGTGGTATTCTCACTGGACTGAGGTAATGATTTGGGGACGCGGGTTTGACTCCCGCCATGGCAGATGATGGAATTTGAGCTTAATGTTTTTAAAAATCTGGAATTAAGAGTCTACTGATGACCACAAGGCCATTGCCAATTGTTGGCAAAACCCAATTGGATTCACTGATGTCCTACAGGGAAGGAAACTGCCATCCTTACCTGGTCTGGCCTACATGTGACTTCAGACCCACAGCAATGTGGTTGACTCTGAACTGCCCTCTAGGCAATTAGGGATGGGCAATAAATGCCAGCGACCCCCTCATCCCATGAATGAATAAAAAAAAACAGGATAAGCATTAGATAGGAGCTGTGCTTAACCTTTTACCTGTAAGGGAACTCCCCTCTCTGAAGTGGCCGGGAGTGTGAGATTGAAATAACAATGTTGAAGATTTATACCGGCTTCAACATTCACTGATAGACAGACACACTTTAGCAGTGCCTTTCAAACTCATTGCGCCCCCACCAGCTGTAAGGGTAGTTGCTACACGGGAACGCCACCATCTTGCATCTTCCCCTCCCCAGCCTGTCCTGGTATTCTATCACTGGGTCATCATTCAGTACTCCCTTTAACAGCATTGTGAGTGTGCCCATACCCCAAGGACTGCAGTACATCCAGAAGGCAGCTCACCACCACACCATGTCAAGGGCAATTAGGAACGGGCCTTCTGTCCTGGCCTGGTCAGCGATGCCCAAATTGCCAAGAATTATTTTCTTTTTTTTTTAAATTGTCTGCCTGCGGAGGGATTTGAACTCCTGACCTTCCTGACTGAGAAGCAGAAACACTACCCTGTGCATCACCGCTGAGGGCTATAATACAAGAACTGGCATGTACTGCTGAGGCTATATAAGGCTCTGATCAGGCACCATGTGGAATAGTGATAGACTGAGGAATAATTGCTTCTAGTCTCAGAAGCTCAGTAACCGGGGGGGACAGACATATGCCAAAAGAGGTGATCAGGGAAAACAAAAGCGTTTTCCAACAAATTGTGATCTGAAAAGTGCTCTCTGAAAGAGTAACTCAAACATATTCAATGATAGCTTTTTAAAAGAGTGTACTGCTTACTTGGAAATAAGTTAATTCGGCAGTTAGGTAGGCAAATGAAATGTAAGTGCTCCTTTCAAGAGGGCTACAACATTATGAGCAAAGCTGTATTGCTGAGGATGCATAAGACTTTGGTCAGACCATTTGTGGAATATAGTGAGCAGTTTCGTGCCCCAGATCTAAGGAAGGATATGCTGGCATTGGAGGGAGTCCAGAGGAATTTTACAATGAAGGGCTTATCGTACCAGGATCGATCGAGGACTCTGGTCTGAACTTAGTGGAGTTTAGAAGGATGAGGGAGGATCTGATTGGAACTTACTGAGAGGCCTGGTTAGAATGGATGTGGAGAAGATATTTCCACTAGTAGGAAAGACTAGGACCTGAGGGCAAAGCCTCAGAGTGAAGGGGTGACCCCTTAGAACTGAGATGAGGATGAATCCCTTCAGCCAGGGAGTGGTGAATCTGTGGAACGCAGTGCTACAGAAGGCTGTGGAGGCCAAGTCATTGAGTAGATTTAAGACAGAGGTAGGCTCTTGATTAGTAAGGGGATCAAGGGTTACTGGGAGAAGGCAGAAGAGTAGGTTGAGAAACATATCAACCATGATCGAATGGTGGAGCAGACTCGATGGGCTGACTGGCCTAATTCTGCTTCTGTATTTATGGTCTTGTGAGTTCACAGTGCTCCCTGGCTCCACATGGGAAGGCAGCCAGAGTGTGTTGGTTTTTGGATGAAGTGCCGAATTCAGTCTGATCCAAGCGCAATCATATCCCTGCACATTAAATTTCCACTCATGGGCTGCCGGATTAAGGAGAGGATTTAAATTAGTAAGACTGAAGCGCCACGTACAAACAAATGTAAATGTAAACAACACAGGAAAGGAAACCAAAATAAGGGAGGGACTATATATATATAAAATATATAGCCAAAGAATAGAGTTATAAAACAGCAGTGCAAAAAAAAGCTAGTTAGAAATGAAGTGAACAGAGCTGTTAGAAAAAAAATGTTAAAGGGTGCAGCTTTTCATAGTGTCTGTGATGATCTGTGTGTGGAATCCAATGTAGGGATTACTGAGATGTGGCTACAGAGAAGTCAGGATTGTAGATGAAATGTTCTAGGGCATAGTATAGTTGGAAAAGAAAGGGTTAGGGGGGACAAAGGCCAGGAGGTGGGGTGACATAATAGCAGGGGATGAAACTGGCTTGACTGACAGTAAGACACAAATAGAATCCTGTGCATAGAGGTGAAACAAAATAGAGGATTCATCATGGGTGTAGAGACCTCCGAATAGAGGACTGGAATTAGATGGGAGGAAACCATGCAGACAAATTAGGGAAACGAATGAAAAACAGAAGACTACCTTGGTATTGGATCAGTTGTAACCCACGAACTTTGTGGCCGCAGGTGAGGTCCTGGAAGACTGGAGGTTGGCTAACCTGGTACCATTACTGAAGAAAGGTGGTATGGAAAAGCCAGGGAGCTATTGACCAGAGAGTCTGACCTCAGTGGTGGGCAAGTTGTTGGAGGGGATCCTGAGGGATGGGATTTACATGTACTTGGAAAGGCAAGGACTGATTAGGGATAGTTCACATGGCTTTGTGCATAGGAAATCATGCCTCACAAGTTTGATTGAGTTTTTTGAAGAAGTGATGAAGACGATTGATGAAGACAGAGCAGTGGACGCTATCTATATGTCAGTAAGGCATTCAACAAGATTGATAGACCGGTTAGCAAGGTTAGATCATGTAGAATAAAGGGAGAACTAGACATTTGGAGACACAAATGGCTAGTATGTAGGAGACAGAGGGTGATGGTGGAGGGTTGCTATTTGGACTGGAGGCCTGTGACCAGCGGTGTTACACAGAGATTAGTGTTAGATCCACTGCTTTTCAACATTTATATAAATGATTTGGATGTGCACATAGGAGGGATGGTTAGTAAGTTTGCAGATGACGCCAAAATTGGAGGTGTAGTGGACAGCAAAGAAGGTTACCTCAGATTACAACAGGATCTTGATCAGATGGGCCAATGGGCCGAGGAGTGGCAGATGGAGTTTAATCTTGATAACTGTGAGGTGCTACATTTTTGGTAGGGCAAATCACAACAGGACTTAGACACTTAATGGTAAGGTTATGGGGAGTATTTCTGAACAAAAGGATCTTGGAGTACAAATTCACAATTCAAGGCGTTTGGTACACTTTCCTTTATTGGTCAGTGCATCGAGTACAGGAGTTGGGAGGTCATGTTGTGGCTGTACAGGACATTGGTTAGGCCACTTTTTGGAATATTATGTTCAGTTCTGATCTCCCTGCTATAGGAAAGATGTTATAAAACTTGAAAGGGTTCAGAAAAGACTTAAAAGGATTTTGCCAGAGTTGGAGAATTTGAGCTATAGGGTAAGGCTGAATAGGCAGGGGCTATTTTCCCTGGAGCGTCGGAGGCTGAGGGGTGACCTTGTAGAGGTTTATAAAATGATGAGGGGCATGGATAGGGTGAATAATCAAGGTCTTTTCTCCAGGGTGGGGGAGGGCATAGGTTTAGGGTGAGAAGGGAAAGATGTAAAAAAGGACTAAAGTGGCATTTTTTCACGCAGAGGACGGTGTGTGTATGGAATGAGCTGCCCGAGGAAATGGTGGAGGCTGGTACAATTATAACATTTTAAAAGGCATCTGGGTCAGGATGTGAACAGGAATGGTTTGGAAAGATATGGGCCAAATACTGGCAAATGGGGCTGAATTAATTTAGGATATGTGGACGGTGTGGATGAGTTAGACTGAGGGATCTGTTTCTGTGCTGTATATCTCCATGACACTATGTTAATCGAACAAGAGGTAGATAATAGGGAAAAGGGAATGAAATTCCTGCAATCTATTCAGAATACCTTTCTAGCTCCATGCTTTATTTGCTCGTAGGGTGTGAGCTTGGCTGGCAGGGCTGGTATTTATTGCCCATCCCTAATTGCCCTTTCAGCTGGCAGTGAGATTTCTTGGTGAACTGCTGCAGTTTGTTTGGTGTAGGTAGACCTACAATGCCATTGTGGCAGGGGCGGGGGGGGGGGGGGGGTGAGTGCGAGGGCGGGGGAGGCATTTGCAGGAAGCCTAACAAGACCAGGTTTATTTTTTGGATCACCGTAATGGGTAATGTGTCAGAACAGCTGAGAGCAATACCAGTATGTAGAGACCTAGGCAGCAGTGACCATAATATGGTTTACGATAATATTTGCGAAGGATGCAGGTATGACAAAAAGGATGGCAATCGATTAGAAACATCTAATTTTTGAAGGACTTAGAACAGGGTTGGAGATATTAAACGGACAGCAATAATGACAAAACAAACAAAGAACACAGAACAAAATAAAATACTGCAGAAGCGCACCAGTTTAAGCAGAAAGGAAATTTGTGATGGGAGTAGGGTCACTAAGTAACGTGACCCCCTTGGTGAAAGGCCGGACGTTTTTACATTTGTAATGACCAGGCAACAGGAAAGATTTAAGTTGTGCTTTTTCTTAATTTATTTGTTTGTTTAATGTGGGCAGTGTTGGTTATTGGCTGAACGTGCAGTAACTTGGGATTATCAGCCCCAAGTCTGAACGTTTTCTAGTGGTTGTGACCTGCAGGCGCAGAATGCTTTGTTACCTAAGGAATTGCAACAGGTCTGTTAAAGCCAAAAACTAGTGGGATTACCTGTCTGTGTGGGTTTCCTCCGGGTGCTCTGGTTTCCTCCCACAGTTCAAAGCTGCGCAGGTTAGGTGAATTGGCCATGCCAAATTGCCCGTAGTCTCCAGGGATGTGTAAGTTAGGTGCATTAGTCAGGGGTAAATGTCGAGTAATAGGGTAGGGGAATGGGTTTGGGTGGGATGCTCTTTGGAGGGTTGATGTGGACTTGTTGAGCCAAATGGCGTGTTTCCACACTGTAGGGATTCTATGACTGCCTCAGGATGGCTAAAGAGGCCTACACAAAATATTCAGGCAAGATGAAAGAGTACAAAGCAAACATACAAACTAGGAGCAGGCTGTATAGGCTAACTCCACCGTTCAATAAGATCTAATAATGTCCTCGATTCCCACACTCTCTAAGCCACTCCAATCACCATACCAACGCATCGACCTCCGGTTTTGGAAGTTGAGACTGCAGATGGGCCTTGGAGACCTACACACGAAATGATGAGAAGACATTAGAGGGCATATTGCCACCTTCCCCCACAAAGCTTTGACTCTCTTGTTAATCGAGAATCTTCTCTACTTCTGTTGTCAATATTTTCAATGAGCCTGCTTTCTGGGGGATAGGGTTTCACAGATCCCTGATCCTCCTAGAGAGAAAACAAGTCTCCTAATCCCCATTTTAAAGGGGGATAGTTTTTTTTTAAAGCTGTGCTACCTAGCTCGAGAGTCTCCCACGAGGGGAAGTGTACTTTCTGTACTGACCCCGTCAAGTCGTCTCAAAGTCTTGTTTCTAAACAACGGGTGCATTAGCCAGCCTGACAGAAGTAAAAACAGAATGGACAAATGAACAATGAAATTCCAATTATCAAAGAACACAGAACAAAAGGGTAAAATTCTGCAGAAGTGGACCAATTTAAACGAAGGAAATTTGTGATGGGAGTAGGGTCACTAACTGACATGACCCCCTTGGTGAAAGGGCAGACATTTTTTTTCTACTTTTGTAATGACCAAGTCAAATTGTCATCACATCAGATTTTCACAAAGGGCATAACTGCATTTAAAATAGAATAGGACGTATCATAAGTAAGCTAATCGGACCTGTGAGGGGAAAGCCCCTTCTCTGCACGGATTGTGTGCGTGCGCATTGTTAAAGAGCCTAGTGGAGGCGTTGCGCTATAACAGCCATTCAGCAATTCATGAAGGTGTGGTGCTGGAGGACATCATGTCCTGTTCCTATATTTAAGAAGAAGACCAGAACACTGAACTACAAACCAGCCAGCTAGCGAAAGGAAACTAATGGAGTTGCTATGAAATGGGAAAATAGAAAACAATCTAGAAAAAATAAAAAACTGTAAGAATAAACAATCAACATAGGTTTCGAAAGAGAAAGTCTGACTTGACCAACCTCCATTGAATGTTTTTGAAGAGATGAAAATAGACTAAGGTAATGCAGTCGATGTAATGTATCTAAATTTCTACAAGGTCCTTTTTTTAAAAAAAATAATGCCTAAGGTTGGAATATGTAGAATCTGGAGAGGTTTCTAGTGAGCTGCAAGCAGAGACTATAGGTAAAGGGTGGCTCTTGAGAAGAGCAACAAATTACAAGCAGATGTTAATGAACTTTGGAGAGTGGAGAAGTAATTGGTAAATGCATTTCACCATTGACAACAGTGAGGTTGTTACAGTTTGGGTTAGAAAAATGATTGATTCATATGCTCCTCTGAAAATAAGAGATTGTGAGAACAGGATCAGTGCTGGGACCACAGACATTTACAATTCACATTAACTGCTTGGAAGCAAAGCCGCAGTTTTTTTTTAAATTAGCGCCAACCTCACTTCAGGCTGGGAGTGGGATGTTGGGATAGTCAATACTGAGGAGAAGAGCAACAAATTACAAGATGTTAACGGGCTTGGCAGCGTGTAGAAGTAATCCGCAAATCCATTTCACCGTCGACAAGAGCGAGGTTGTTGCATTTTGGGTTCGAAAAATAATTCGCTCATATGCTACTTTGAAATTAAAAGCCTAAATGGGACAGAGAAGCAAAGAGATTTTGAAATGCAAATAGAGCAGTTGCTAGAATTCGGAATCTAGGTTCATTTAATCAGAAGTGAAACACTTACTGTGGTTGATATTGAGAGGACTGGAATTGGAAAGTGGGCGTGTTATTCTGAATATGTGTTGCGTTGAGCTCATAATGTGTGGTTCTGATGGCCTATTAAAGAGGTTTAGACTTTATTGTCATGCGTACTGAAGTGCACTGAAAAGTCATCAAAGTTGTCACGCACTGTGTCACCGAGTTACAAAACCTTATCAAGGTTGAAAGAAATAAGGAACAAAGTTAATAGTTAAACATCACAGGCACTCTTAGTGTAGCGTAAAACAGAAGTTAGACATTACAGTCTTTCTTAGTATTAAGTAGAAGAATAAAGAAATAAAGCTAAAAGTTCAACCACTGCAGTCTCTCTAAACCATTCTGGGACTGCACTCCCTACAAGGGCTCGATCTTCTGCACGTTGGCTCACGTCTCCTGCTGCAGATGTTAGGGGGAAACTCCACCGCTGTGTTGGGCTCGCTCCTGGTATCTCAGACCCTCCCCCCACCAAAGCCCTAATCTAGGCTTTTAGCTGCTGCTACACACCCAGATCCCCAAAGCCCTAATCCAGGTGTCGCCCACACCAGGCCTCTGGTCCTGGGAGCTCAGTGAGAGTCCTGGGTCAGGCCGTTAGGGGCTGGAGAGGGTACAGTGCAGATTTATAATGGTAATACATGACCTGTGACATTTATGTCGAGAGTGTGTTGCTGGAAAAGCACAGCAGGTCAGGCAGCATCCGAGGAGCAAGGAGAATCGATGTTTCGGGCATAAGCCCTTCTTCAGGAATGAGGTGACATTTATACCTATCAGCATAGAGCAAACAGCCTGAATCATGAAAAGAGGCAGCTGAGGGCTGACCTAATGGAGATCTTCAAATTTCAGCAGGTTTTCAACAGAGAGGACCTGGGGAGAGGTTCTCCACGTATAACTAGAGACTGTCAGTACAAGATAGACAGCAGTGAATTCGGCAGAAAGTTCTTCAATCGAATGAGTGTTGTAAATGTGGCACTGGCCGTTGTGGGATTGGTTGAAGCAATTGACAGTTTAAGGGGAAGCAAAGGGTTTAAGCTTTTGGTGAAAAGCGGAAAATGACCTGAGTGCACTGGTCAGGCCAGATTTCGCCCTGTGATTCAACACCCTGACTGCTCATCCTTCCCCAGTGTAAGGAGGAGAGGGTCTGGTCTGGCCTGGTCTGTGTAGCTAACCTTGGCTGGTGCGTATGATCGGGAGACAGACTGCATCATCCACTCAGCTGTCGGGCCAGTGGAGCTCTCTAACCGCTGGGATAATGCTCTCACCAGTGAATCAGGAGGCTGTGGGCTCAAGCCCCATTCCAGAAGCTTGAAGATTACATGGTGCTTCAATCCAAGGGGCTGAGGAAGGCGGAATCAGATTGGACTGAGGCCCTTTAACCATCTTCCCGTTCTATCGTTATCTCCACGGTTACTTTATGTTCTGGGCACTGGGGCTTGTTGCTACTCTTTATTTTATTTTTGTCTTCTGAACCTTGCGTTTCGTTTTCAGGTTCCAAGTACCTGGAGGACGCGCCCCCACCACCGGTGAGAGCTAGTAACCATGGAGACAGTGGCAGAAAATGGCGGGGGTGGCTACAATTGGCAGAAACGCTGCATGACGTTAGAGTCCCAGCTCTTCAGGTTCAGGCTGCAGGCCGGCAAGATCCGAGAGCTGTTGGCTGAAAAGGTGAATGGGGGGGGGGATCACTGGGGGTGGGGGGAGTGGGTGGGGTCTCTGCTTTAGCGCGGCTGCTCTCTCCACCACGTGGTGTGAGCCATGCACTCCAAAAAACCCAGTTCAAAAGCTTTCAAGAACCGCAGTCAGCTAAATCGGTGAGGCCCTGCTGTGTTGTCAGAATCCATGAATCAGAAAACCACATGAGTACAGAAGGAGGCCATTTGGCCCGTTGTTTCTGTGGGTGGCCCAATTTAAAGAGCCAGTGGTCACGCCCTTTCTCCACATAATTACACTGCCAATTCTGTTTTGAACCGTGTAGTATAAGGTAATGACATGATATCTCAGCAGTCAGACGCTACAGAGAATAGAGGTTGGGGTGGTCATCAACGCTGAGATGAGTGTAATAAGTGTTTACATTGAGCAGTGCTCCCTCTGGGCTGTAGAGTCCAAGGTGAGCGTCCTGTCTATAAGCAGAGGGTCAGACTCTAGAGTCTTGAACTATGGGGTAGTCTGGCCCAGGGGGAACAGCCAATAGAGGATCAGCAACACATGGGGCCCACCGGAGTTCATGCCAACTTGGCAGCACATTGGACTGGGATAGTCACATGGATTCTGGCCCAGTGTGTTTTCAGAAAGTACATTCTAGAACATAGTAGTGCATTGTACAACAAGATATCCCTTTACATTAGTCTCTGTGTCCTTCATTAATTTCTTTTTGTATCTGTGTCCCCTGGTTCCCAATTTTTAGGCCCCAGTTTCTCCTTATTTAATTGAACTGCTAATGGTTCACCATCCATGACAACTTGTCAGACACACACAGACACACACCGCACACATTCACGAAAAAACAAACCTTTCCATTTAGTTGTGGAGATAGGGCACTGTGTCGCTGCTTGTGCCCCTGGCCCTGGCTCTGTCTTTCACCTACCGTACGTCCCAGATCGAACACGGTGGACTTGGCAAACCCCCACTCGGTGACAAAGACAGAGATTGCTGGCGCAACTCAGCAGGCCTGGCAGCATCTGCGGGGAGAAAGCAGAGTTAACGTGACTTGTCACCAGAACCGTTGGCAACTCTGATAAGTGGGGAAGACATGAGTGAATAGGTGGAGATGGAACCCACAGAGAGAGAGAGAGAGAGAGTTGAAAGGTGTAGGTAAGCAAGGAGATTATGGATAGTAGGCCAGACCAGAAGGAAAGTTGAGTACGTGATATTAGGAACTAGAATCATACAATCCCTTAAGTGTGGAAGCAGATCATAGAACATAGAACATAGAAGAATACAGCGCAGTACAGGCCCTTGGGCCCTCGATGTTGCGCCGATCCAAGCCCACCTAAACTACACTAACCCACTATCCTCCATATACCTATCCAATGCCCTCTTAAATGCCCATAAAGAGGGAGAGTCCACCACTGTTACTGGCAGGGCATTCCATGAACTAACGACTCGCTGAGTGAAGAACCTACCCCTAACATCAGTCCTATATCTACCCCCCCTTAATTTAAAGCTATGCCCCCTTGTAATACCCGACTCAATACGCGGGAAAAGGTTCATACTGTCGACCCTATCTAACCCCCTAATCATCTTGTACACCTCAATCAAGTCACCCCTAAACCTTCTTTTCTCTAGTGAAAACAGCCCCAAGTGCCTCAGTCTTTCCTCATACGATTTTCCTTCCATACCAGGCAACATCCTGGTAAACCTCCTCTGCACCCGTTCCAATGCCTCCACATCCTTCCTATAGTATGGCGACCAAAACTGCACACAATATTCCAGATGCGGCCGTACCAGAGTCTTATACAACTGCATCATGACCTCAGGACTCCGGAACTCAATTCCTCTACCAATAAAAGCCAGTACGCCATATGCCTTCCTCACCGCACTATTTACCTGGGTGGCAACTTTCAGAGATCTGTGTACATGGACACCAAGATCCCTCTGCTCATCCACACTACCAAGTATCCGACCATTAGCCCAGTACCCCATCTTTTTGTTATTCTTCCCAAAGTGAATCACCTCGCACTTAGCTACATTGAATTCCATCTGCCACCTTTCTGCCCAGCTCTGCAGCTTCTCTATATCCTGCTGTAACCTGCCACATGCTTCCTCACTGTCAACAACTCCTCCGACTTTCGTATCATCCGCAAACTTGCTCACCCAACCTTCTAACCCCTCTTCCAGGTCATTTATAAAAATGACAAACAGCAATGGTCCCAAAACAGATCCTTGCGGAACACCGCTAGTGACGGCACTCCATGGAGAAACTTTGCCATCAACTACTACCCTCTGTCTTCTTCCATCCAGCCAATTCCTAATCCAAACCTCCAACTCACCCTCAATGCCATATCTCCGTATTTTCTGCAGTAGCCTACCATGGGGAACCTTATCAAACGCCTTACTAAAATCCATATATACCACATCTACCGCTTTCCCCTCATCAACCTCCTTCGTCACCTTTTCAAAGAATTCAATAAGGTTTGTGAGGCACGACTTGCCCTTCACAAAGATCATTCAGCCCTTTGAGTCCACACCAACCCTCTAAAGACCATCACACCTTATCCCTTGGCTAATCCATTAGCCTGGATCCCAGGCGCAATTTAGCACGGTCAATTCACCTGACCTGCACATCTGTGGATTGTGGGAGGAAACCGGAGCACCCAGAGGAAACCCAAGCAGACACGGGGAGAATGTGCAAACTCCACACAGACAGTCACCCGAGGCTGGAATCGAACCCAAGTCCCTGGCATCATGAGGCAGCAGTGCTAACCACCAGGAGTAGGACAGAGCGGATTAGCTATGCTGAGTGTATAATGTGATAATGGGCTGAGGAGTGCGTGAGGATAGTGACTGCGCTAAAAGCAGCCCATCCCATAACAGGACAGAGTGCGATGTGACAGAACGACATTGAAGGATGGATTCAGGCACCAAAGGTATTGGACTCAACACTGCATCCTAGAGGCTGCAGTGAGACTGATCACTAGGTCAGGTATTTCCAGAAAGAGGGCTTTCCATTGCGTTAAGTCTGATTCCCAGGCATCACTGCATACAGTCTAGGTACATTACACAGCTAGAAAAGCCTGGCAGTTTTGGGTCCATGAACCTCCTTGAAGGCAACTGGGGCATTTGAGTCTGAATGGCATGACTCAGCCTGGTACAGAATCATCTGAGGCAGAGGTCGCCTTCACCCAGACAGACAAGGCAGGCTGCGAGTAGCCCCCGGAGTAAATCTCCCTTGGCGATGTAGGCCCTTTCAGCTGGCCCACTGATATTAGATTACTTACAGTGTGGAAACAGGTCCTTCGGCCCATCAAGTCCACACCGACCCGCCGAAGCACAACCCACCCATAATACATTTACCCCTTCACCTAATACTGCGGGCAATTTAGCATGGCCAATTCACCTGACCTGCACATCTTTGGACTGTGGGAGGAAACCCACACAGCCAATGGGAGAATGTGCAAACTCCACATAGTCAGTCGCCTGAGGCAGGAATTGAACCCGGGTCTCTGGCGCTGTGAGGCAGCAGTGCTAACCACCGTGCCACTGTGCCGCCCATGCGGGAGGTGAGGTAGCCGTGGCCTACTGCATTAACGCCCTGGTAGGGCAGTGCAGAGCCATTGCGGAGCTGGGCAGCTCAGGACACAAACACTTCTTTGAATGTTTTCCCAGAAGCTGGCACGGGAAATCGTAAGCGCGGGTCATGTTGTAGTTTGGGGTTTTCCCACATTCCGGCAGCTTCTGCAAAACCTTCCGTCATCTTTGTGGAGTTTTGTGGTCAATAAAAATGCTGCGTGTTTTGACCTTGGGTTTTGAGTCTAACGGCAGACCTAGGAGCTGCCAGTCTCTACAGCTAAAGGGAGAGCAATGTTCCTGGGCCTATTTAATAGAGGTGTTCTCGCTCTCTCGCTTTGTCTCTCGATCCCTCTCCCCCTCTTCCTCCGTCTCCCCCTCTTCCTCCGTCTCCCCCTCTTCCTCCGTCTCCCCCTCTTGGTTAATTGGATGCTAGGATGATCAACATTGTTTTTTAGGGTCTGCCAGTACCATCTAGCACCGCCCCCCCCCCCCCCCCCGTGACTGTGGGTTACACTAAAGACCTCCCTGGGTCATGACATGGTTTCCCAGGATATTCTGGAATATTTTGCACGTGAAATCTGAGCCCTGATTGGACTCTCATTTATAGGCTGCAGAATTCTCTCATTCATAGTGGAGGCAATGGTCTAGTGGTATTATCACTGGACTGTTAATCCAGAGACCCAGTTAATATTCTGGGGACTTGGGCTCAAACCCCGCCATGGCAGATCGTGGAGTCATCATTCAACCTTTCGGAAAACAAAAATTGGAATTGAGAGTCTGATGTTGACCGTGAAGCCATTGTTGGAAAGAAAGCCCATTTGGTTTGATATGCCCTTTGGGGAAGGAAGCTGCTGTCCTTACCTGAACTGGCCTATGTGTGACTCCAGACCCACAGCAATGTGGTTGACTCTTAATCTGCAATAAATGCTGACCTAGCCAGAGACATCCTCATCTTGTGAATGGACAGAAAGAATTCCCTCCCTAATGCTTTGGCAGATATAGTTCTCAGGAGAACACCCTTTAGGTAATGGGTAGCCCCATCCACGGTTGTAAGGATATTCTGGGAGCCCTATTTTGTTTTGGGCAGTGATTCCAAATGAACTGTTTTGACTGTTTCCCCGGAGCTGGCACGGGAAATCATAGGCGTGGATCATATTGTAGGTTGGGGTATTCCCACATTTCGGCAGGTTCTGCAAAACCTTCCTTGTGGGATTGTGGCCAGTAAAAATGCTGGCAATTCTGAACTTGGGTTTTGAGTATTGAGTGGTTAGCACTGCTGCCTCACAGCGCCAGAGACCCGGGTTCAATTCCCGCCTCAGGCGACTGACTGTGTGGAGTTTGCACGTTCTCCCCGTGTCTGCGTGGGTTTCCTCCGGGTGCTCCGGTTTCCTCCCACAGTCCAAAGATGTGCGGGTCAGGTGAATTGGCCATGCTAAATTGCCCGTAGTGTTAGGTGAAGGGGTAAATGTAGGGGTATGGGTGGGTTGTGCTTCGACGGGTCGGTGTGGACTTGTTGGGCCGAAGGGCCTGTTTCCACACTGTAAGCAATCTAATTTATAACGGCACGCTTGGCCTCCTGAATCTCGAGAGCTAGCCACAATAATTGCCGACAATATCCTGGGCACGTCACTGGGGGAACACTGTCCATCCCTCATTTGTAGTTCTGTGAGGGTTTAATTCCTCATCAGCATCTTATTTCTAATACATTAGCATTCAGGACTGCTTCTGCCTCAGCTTCAGTACGAGCAGGCTGCTCTTGTGTTAGCAACAGTAGATCAGCTTGTTGGACTGAAAAGAAGCAAGGAAACTCCATTCATTGTCTCCTTGACGTCTTCTAGCCTCCTGAAAAAATGTTCGTACCAACCCTGGAGAGTCTTGTATTTGCAGCGCCACATCAGCTGGTCTGACCATGGACCATGTGACCACACGGTCAGAGAAAATGCCCGCCCACAGCTGTTCAAACTCCCTGAACCCATCTGGGCAGTTCAGAGACCAAGGGAAATGCTCTTGTGAAATCAAATATTCCCGAGTCTTTAAACAGGAAGTGGACGGTTGGTGCTAATTTTGTCGTATTTTGTAAATGTGGGGGGTGTCGTTACAGGAACAGAAAGGACTGGGAGCATCCATCTTGGGCTCAGATCAGGAGATTCACTGAGTCTCGGAAAACAGCACTGATAATCTCGATTTGGTCTTTCCCGACAATTGATTTGATTTAGCGTTTTGGGTCTGGTGACCTCTCCTCAGAGGAGGAGTCACCGGTCCCGAAACGCTAACTCTGATTTCTCTTCGCAGATGCTGCCAGACCCTGCTGAGTTTTTCCAGCAACTTCTGTTTTTGTTTCTGATTTACAGCATCTGCAGCTCTTTGGGTTTTATTTGATCTGATTTATTACTGTCACGTGTACCTAGGTAGAGTGAAAGGTTTGGTTTTGCGTGCAGTACAGGCAGATGATATCACACATAGTGCGTTAGGGTCATAGTGAGGAATACAATGTTACAGCTGCAGAGAAGGTGCACACAGAGCGAGATCAACATTAAATTTAAACTTTGAGAGATCCATTCCGAAGTGTAATAAGTGGGGAAGAAGCTGTTATTGAATCAGTCGGTGCGGTGTTAAAGCGTCTGTATCTTTTGCCCAATGGAAGAGGTTGGACGAGATTATAACCGGGGCGGGAGGAGCCTTTGATGATGTCGCTGCCTTCCGCAGGCAATGGGAAGTATAGATGGAGTCAGTGGATGGAAGATTGGCTTGTGTGATGGACTGGGCTGTGTTCATAACTCTCTGTAGTGATGGATTATCTCATCCACACTCCTGTCAGAAGACCTGCTTGACAATTTAGATGTCACAGTGACTGATCATGTTATACTTTAACTATGTCTTTGTTAAAGTTGGACGTGTCAGAGGTCAGACAGCAACTGGGGTTGTGTACTTACAGGATAGCTTTTCATTTCACACCTCTTGGCACCTATTTGACTTCATAACTCTGTATAATACGTGGAGTATTCTAGAGAACGCTCAGCTATGCTTGTCAGCTGTCAGACTTGCCTCAGTCAGAAGGTCATAGTTCATGTCTCACTTCAAAAAAGTCTTTCTTTTTCACAAAAGAATCGCTCACAGGAGGTGGTCATGACTGGCACAGTTATACCTTGTTAGAATGTGAAAGTGCCCCCTCTAAAACCCCTTATCCAGCCCACAGGTAGAAGAACTGCGAATGCTGGAAATCTGAAACACAGACAGAAAGCGCTAGAGAGACTCAGCAGATCTGGCTGCATCTTTGGAGAGAGAGCGGAGTTCACGTTTCATTTCTTGTGACTCTTCCGAACCTGCATCCACTTCCATCCAGACTGACAAGGGCAGCAGATACACGGGAACACCACCACCTCCAAGTTCCCCTCCAGACCACTCACCATCCTGACTTGGAAATTTATCGCCGTTCCTTCACGGTCACTGGGTCACAATCCTGGAATTCACCCCCCCTAAGGTCAACCCACAGCAGGTGGGCTGCAGCGGTTTAAGAAGGCAGCTCACCACCACCTTCTCAAGGGGCAACTAGGGACGGGCAATAAATGCTGGCCCTGAGTGGCTGAAAGTGTTCTGGTGAT
This sequence comes from Chiloscyllium plagiosum, assembly GCF_037043375.1. Taxonomy (NCBI): domain Eukaryota; kingdom Metazoa; phylum Chordata; class Chondrichthyes; order Orectolobiformes; family Hemiscylliidae; genus Chiloscyllium; species Chiloscyllium plagiosum. The sequence goes on along the minus strand of NW_028270146.1, from coordinate 95,144,844 downwards.
TCTGTTAGCAGGTTCCAGGTTTTGGATCCGGTGACAGTGAAGGGATGGTGGTGTATGTTTAACTGGAGATGGTGGTCCGTGTATCTGCTAGCCCAGCCCTTCCAGCGTTGGAGGTTGGGGATTCGGGAGGTGCTGTTAAAGAGGCGTTGGTGCGTTGCTGTGGTGTCTACCATGACCCTGTACCACTGACAGCACACCAGTGGGGGAGGGGATGCTCGAAGCCAGGATAAAACGATTGAGTGCAGGCATCCCTCGCGTTTCGAAAGTTAGCTTTACGCCACTTCACTTTTACGGAAAAGTACCTGTTTTCGCTAACCCCAAGCGGGATTTTCGCTTTTACAAGAAAAGGCGAAACTTTTCCATACAAATTAATTGCTTCTTCCCTTTACATCATTTGGGAAAGGTAAGCTCCACTTTTGGATGGTGGGGGATACCTGTTTGCTTGAACGGTACAGTACTGAGGGAATATTGTCAGGTAAAAGATCCTCCCTTCCAATGAGGCATTCAACCAAGATCCCTCTCGAAGGATCGCAGCGAGGGACAGTCGAAAGACAAGAATGGGGTGGTGGGGGAAGTTTTCTCACCAATGTCGAGGCTAATATTGATTCTCCAAACATCACCTTGCACTGCTGAACATTCTCTTTGGTTATCTTTATCTCTGCTTCTGTTGTGTGGACATACCAGCTGTCCGAGTTAACCTTGTGTTACTGCAGGAAGCTCTGCCAGCTGTAAAACACTACAGGGGAGCATCCTGAAGCCCGTCACATGGGAGAAAGTTTTCTCTCTCTCTCTCTCTCTCTTTCTTTCTTTCTTTCTCTCTCTCTCTATCTCTCTCTCTCTTTCTCTATCTCTCTTTCTCTTTCTCTTTCTCTTTCTCTCTCTCTCTCTCTTTCTTTCTTTCTTTCTTTCTTTCTTTCTCTCTCTCTTTCTTTCTTTCTCTCTTTCTTTCTCTTTCTCTCTCCCTTTCTCTTTCTCTCTCTCCCTGTCTTTGTGTGCGTGGCCTGAATGGGACCATCGTCGGGTAGGAGGTCACCCGGGGAGCCTGGCGTCGAGTTTCTGTCGGGGCTGATCTCTCCGCAAGGTTCTGCTCGTTGCCAGCAGACTCTGAAATCCCTTTTCCCTTCTGACGTTCAGCCTCCACCCACTGGCTCCTAATTGATGCCAGACTCTCCAGCGGTTTTGTTATATGATTAGAAACTCAACGGAGCTACAAAGGGAGGTGTCAGGGTGGAAACGCGACTGGCAATTACTCCGAAATTGCCGACTTGTTATGTTCCGCGGTTTCAGACCCGAGGAGATACGCAGCACCCCACCCCAACCACCTCCAGGGCTGAGCCCCCTCCACCACGGAGATTTCTTTTTGATCATTTTCTCTACTGGCTTTTTCTGAAGAATTTGATCCTGCTCATTGAGTGGGGAAGCGACAGAAGATTTTTTTCCCTGCCCCCTGTCTGGGTCCTGTACTTACCGTTACAGGTAGACACGTATTTGGTCATTATCATCGACCAGTCCTAATCAAGGCCGGTTCTATTACCCGGCTCGCTCGTTTTCGGAACTCGTTGCAGTTTGAATCTAGGGGGTGCCGGAAGATTTGGAAGCTTTTTGAGTGCTGTGCTCTCGGCAAATCCGAACGCTAAGGTCTCTGTGTGTTAGTGAAAGCCAACAGCATTGTCCCTCCCTGACCCTTAGTAGAATGGTACTGTCGCAGTCAGCTAGGTCTACAGGGCTCAACTCCATGTGTTATAACCATACAGTCACAGAGTCAGGGAACTGTGCAGCATGGAAACAAACCCCTCAGTCCAGCTTGTAGTGCTGACCAGATATCCTGAATTAATCTCAACACATTTGCCAGCATTTGGCCCATATCCCTCCAAACCCTTCCTATTCATATACCCATCCAGATGCCTTTTAAATGTTGCAATTGTACCAGCCTCCACCACATCCTCTGGCAGCTCATTCCATACACGCTCCACCCTCTGTGTGAAAAAGTTGCCCCTTAGGTCTCTTTTATACCTTTCCCCTCTCACCCTAAACCTATGCCCTCTAGTTCTGGATCCTACTTAAGGAGTGTGCATTATTCTTTGTTTCATCCACTTAAGGGGTGCGCGGTGAGTTGTGGACTGCGTTATCAGGATGGCCTGAAGTTGTGCTACTCGCTATATAAACACACATCTCCGCTTTCCTCACTTTGCGCGAGGCAGTGAAGAGGTGCCTTCAGAGGCAAGGAGCTCCACTCCTGTGTGTCTTTTGTGGCTCCCAGTAGATTGCCTTCCTCTGACTCTGCTGCTGATGTGCATTCACATTGTGTGTCTCTGTGGAGGACCTGTTTTCATTTGAGCTGGCTCCACACCATTTTCCCACACTCCTTATGAATTAGAACGTGACCTTGAGCACGAATCAATTTGGGAGTCACAAGGTGAACAATGAGCACTTTATACTGTTCAATAAAACTTTTATCCATGCATTAAAATAATTGTGGCCTTGTCACCCCTCCCCCGTTCTCTGTAACCTCCTTTGGCCTGACCCTCCAGGATCTCTGTGTTTCGGTTCTGCCCCCTGCCCTGATTTTAATCACTCTATCATTGGCAGTGCTACACTGAGTTGACTAGGTCCTAAACTTTGGAATTAACTTCCTAAACCTCTCCATTTCTCTCTTATCTTTTTCACTTCTCTCTCCCTTTCTCTCATCCATTGAAGCACCCTGTAATAATTACCATCTTGTTCCAGTCATTGGCCAGATGTCGGGCTCACTGTCAAATTTTATTTGTTGTGAAGTGAACTTGGGAGGGTCCCCTACATTCAAGTCATCATGTCTAGCTGTTTGACCACTTAGGAAATGATACACAATTTTAGAGTCATTCAGCATGGAAACAGGCCCCCCGGCCTAACTCCTCGATGCCAACCGTGTTTCCTAATTTGTACTCGTCCCATTTGCCTGTGTTTGGCCCATATCCTTCTAAACTTTTCCTACTAGTGTATCTGTCCAGATGCCCTTTAAAGATTGTAATTGTACCAATCGACCACTTCCCCTGGCAACTCACCCCCTACACGCACCACCCTCTGTGTGAAAAAGTTGCCCCTCAGGTCCCTTTTTAAATCTTCTACCGTCTCACCTTAAATCCACGCCCTCTAATAGTTGTCAGCATACACTGTGCATCCAGCTGTCTAATGGGTAGAAAATCTCTGGCTACCTACAATTCAAAGTATGTGGAAAGATACTGGAATTTCTAGATCAAACTGTGCCTGTTTCTCCGACTGTCCTGATAACCTACGTGATCCAGCAACAGTGGAGTTGTTGACTGTTGCATGTGTCAACCTCTTTTTGTTTTCTGATGAGTTTACAACTGAGCCCCCAGACAGTAAATCACAAAAGCTTTATGATCTGTATCTGCGCTGGCTCAGTACCGCACGCGTTGGATTATTCCTACTCCCCTTCTCCTTTCTGTGTAGCTCAGCAAGTTTATCCTTTGCTAAACAGGGGCCAAATGCTAGCAACTGGGATTATGGTTGATTTAGGATGTCTGGTTGGCATGGACGGGTCAGACTCAGGGGTCTGTTTCCATGCTGTGCCACTCTGACTCTAAATACTCGTCCAGTTCCCTTTTCAAAAATGCAATGAGTCCATTTTCAGACAGGTCAAAATAATACTCTGCAAAAACAGGAACTTCTCTTCATCTTTCACCTAGTTCTTTTATCAATTAGCTTAAATTGGTGTCTTCCACTCACTTGCCTTCCTTCCAGTGGAAATGGTTTCTCTTTTTGATAATATATCGAAACCTTGATGCTTCCATTCAAATCTCCGCATCCCTAGTGTCTCTAGTCCCTCTATTCCTCTGAAATTCCTTATCTCCCGCCCTTGATTTGACAAAGAGCCCCCTTGCGTTGGAATGATTTTGGGTTTCAGGATCAGCCATTGCTCCCAGGCCTGGTGCACCCCACCCCTGAACAAATCTTTAAGAGATTGCACAAAACTGACTCAAAAAGCAAACCAGGTAGACGCCAGTAGAATCGAAACACACCGTCCATATTCCGAAATAATAATCAGTGTGGAGATCTTTGTTTTACCGCAGGCTGCTACATATGGGAGATCTCTGCAGAGTACTTTAGCAGGGTCGTTACTGCTGGGCACAGTTATAACCCTCTCTTTGCTCCCAGGGAGACAGCCGCGTTTCAATTCCTAGCAGCATCTCGCAGTGATACAGGAGAGGAGATCTAGTGTCGCAGGTGAATAATGCACCCACTATACTGTGTGGACGCACAATGCTAACCCTGTGGGGACTGGACTGTTGTGGAATCCGACTTGCACGTCGCGTAAAGACAAGGTGATGCCAGGGCACGAGGCGGATAAGAAACCCTTTTCAGACTTTGTAGAACTACTGCAGAAGTGGGTTTCTGTATTGGGTAGTGTCGAGCTGTCTACAGCACTGTGGGGCAAATGACTGCACTGGAAGATGGTGACCAGAGGGGACTTGATAAAAGCAAGGTGCCCAGCACACTGGGAATATAGCATAGGGAGTGCTGGAAAAGTTCTGCAGGTCTGGCAGCGTCTGTGAAGTAGGGGAGAGAGAGAGAGAGAAGCAGAGTTAACGGTCTGAGTCCAACATGACTCCACTTCAGAGGGGTTACAGACCAATAGGAGAGCAAGGTCTTTCTGCAGGTGGGGTTGTGAGTCCCCCGCGAAGTAGGCCCCGCTCCCGCAAAGTCTCGCACAACACTCACGCTAACAACTTTCTCTCCTTCCTCTGTGGGAGCTAACACAAAGGGGAGTGGTGGGGGAGCTGAGAGTCCGCACTGTCTGTGGGAATTGCAGGCGGAAGAGGGAGAAAGCTCGAGTTCCTGCAGTCAGTGTCTCAGGAGCTCGGGAGCAAATTTTTAAAACCAGCGCTGAAAAAGTTGTAATCTCTGGCCTCCTCCCAAGGCAGCATGTTGGTGAGGATAGCAGCAGCAGGTTAATGTGGGGCTAGAGAGAGGGGGGTTTGGGTGGGAGCTGCTCCGGTTCCTGGAACTTTGGGACCTGGTGCTAAGGCACCGGGGACCTTTCCCAAGGTCAGCACTTCACCCTGAACAAATATCACTGTGGGAAAGTGAACCCCTGTGTGGGAGTGAGGAAAGGAATTTCCACAGGTGGCCAGGCACCAGAAAGAAACCATAGGGAGCAGGACTAAAACAAGAGAGGCAGACAGCCGCAGAGTGACGAAGCAGTGGGGATCAGACACCGCAATTGCAAAACCAGTCAGAGGTGGGTCTGGGCTGTGTGGACCTTGATGCATTTTTAATTAAAGGCAGGTTAGCTGTAGGCACAAGCCACCATATGGGACAATGAGAAAATAGCAAGATAAGGAGGATTGGGAACTTAATACTCCTGGTGACAGGGTATTCAGGAAAAACCGGGGAGGGGGATAAAGGGAGGGTGGTGGTGTTAATCAGAGATGCTTTTAACACTGCAGTGGGCAGGATGTATCTGAGGAGTCCAAGGCACATTATTTGGTTTGAATCGAGGAATAATAGAGACGTTAATCTACTGACTGCATACAATGGGCCACTATTGGGGCAGAAGTAGAAGATGAGAATTGCAGACAGTTTGCTGAGTGCTGGCAATGGTAAGATTCAATTATTTGAAGAGAAACAGGAATGTAAAGTGAAGGGTTTGCTTTTCTTTCACACTTACTTTCTCAACCGCTGGAAGTTCCAAAACATTTTCCAGGCTGTTGGAAGGTGTAGGCCTGGGTTTCTGTGACAATGCAGCATCTGTTAGAGCGCCTGAAAAATCACCAGTCCCATCCCAGGGAAGGTGACCCCTTTTTCTTAAATGGGGCTGGGAATGAGGATGGGCCGCGTTTCGTAGATGTGCTCTTCTAGATTCCTGTTCCAACCAGTAACTGCTTCCACTCAATCAGATCTTTGGAGGCCGAGGCTGTGTGAAACCCCGGGTGTAGACCTGATAGGAGCGGCTCTGAGCTTTTATACATTTCTTTTGGATAGCCGAGGTAGCCCCCTTTTGGTTATGGTCCTGGGACACATGTTTGGAGACCTTTTGGAATTGTTAGAATCTCATTAACTGTTAGCCACATTGAAACTGTCAGCAGACCTGTTAAAGCAGCTGTCGAGTAATCGTTAAAGGTAGGAAACATTAAGCCAGGCATTCCTTCCTTTTTAAATATTTCAGAAAAGAAACTCAAGTGTTAAAAAGACCATTTCTTGCTATTTCATGCTGTTCACAGTGGGTTTCTCTTGTTGGATTACTGCTGTGTGATGGATTTCACAGCCGCCATTGTTCGAGTTGGGTGCCTGCCAGTTCAGTTTGATTGATAGCTACAAGTGGCTATTGAAGTGGCATTGTAAGTTCAAATGCTTGTTGTTATAAGGGATTAAGTACTGGAGTTAAATGTTTGATGTGATAAGGCACGTTTAGTTGAAGAAATGTAAATGTACCGATTTTCTTTCAATACAAGTAGTTTTGTAATAGTCTGTAGTAGACATTTGGAAACGTTCGTTCATTGAACCTTATTCTGTCTCTTCTCTGCACGAACCTGAGGCCTGCCAAGTGTGAGCTGGTGTGGTGCAGGCTGAGAGGTGGGGATATGGGTTAGCACAGGGATTAGGAAGCATCATGGATTCTGTGAAGGGCCATGGAAGGGCATGAGTTGGCCTGGATGGAGCTTGGCGTGTTCATGGATTTGTGAGGGGGGGGGGGCAGTTGGGGTAAGGTTGAAGGGGTGTTGTATTCTTCAATTGAATTTGAAGATATTTGGACATGGTGCTGGAATCATACAGCACAGAAACAGATCCTTCGGTCCAACCAGTCCATGCCAACCAAACTCCCACATTCAAGTAGTCCCACCTGCCTGTGCTTGGCTCACATCCCTCCAAGTCTTTCTTATTCAAGTCGTTACCTAAGTGTCTTTTAAACTGTACCCACGTTCCACCACTTCCTCTGGAAGGTCATTCCACACATGAACCACTCTGTGTTTAAAATATAATTGCCCCTTATGTTTTTTTAATTCTTTCTTCTCTCACCTTAAAAATATGCCCTGTATTCTTAAAATCCCCCACCCTAGAGAAAAGGCACTTGCCATTTACTTTATCCATGTCCCTCATAATTTTATAAACCTCTATACAGAGACCCCTGAATCTCCGATGCTCCAGTCTTTCTAGCCTCTCCTTGTAATTCAAACCCTCCATCCCTGGTAAGTCGCTCCTGAACAGACTCACGCTCGATTCCCGCTTCGGGCGACTGTCTGTGTGGAGTTTGCACATTCTCCCCGTGTCTGTGTGGGTTTCCTCCGGGTGCTCTGGTTTCCTCCCACAATCCAAAGATGTGCAGGTCAGGTGAATTGGCCATGCTAAATTGTCCCATAGTGATAGGTGTATTAGTCAGAGGGAAATGGGTCTGGGTGGGTTACTCTTCGGAGGGTCGGTGTGGACTGGTTGGGCTGAAGGGCCTGTTTCCACACTGTAGGGAATCTAATCTGATCCTATCAAAAGCAGGATACTACGCCTATATGGTGAATCATAAGCCCCACCTTTCTAATGGAGTGTGCACTCTCTGTAGTTGCGTTGACTGCAAATTACCAACAATCGGCAAGAGTTTTGTTGTTGCTGTTCCCTGAGATTAGCTTTCCATTTTAGATTTTCCAAAATTCCCTTGGCTGGATTTGAACCCATGACCCCAGAGCATAACCTTGAGCCTCAAGATTCTGACACGGAGCCTGTGGCATTACCACCGTATGTGCGTATCCCTCAGTCAACACCCATTACAAATCATATTACCTAATGATTGCACTGCCTCTTCTGTGATTTGTCAGTTAGTACATCAACTGTGGAGTTTGCTGCATTACTAATCAGCAAATACAATTCAAGGATACTTCTTCGGCTGCAAGGTGCTTTTAAATCTGCTGTGATCCTGAAAGATGCTATAGAAATGCAAGTCTTATTTCTTTACCTCACTCTCTCCCTTCTCCACTGTTAAGGGCCTGTCGCTTTATCCTAATATCACCTTACCTGGACCGTTGTCAAGCACCATTGTCCCTGTAAAGTTCCTTGAGATGTTTTATGACGTTTAAAAAGTCTTGACATAACTGCGAGTTGTCTTTTTGTTGTTGGTTAATCATGATATTGTTTTGGGGTGGTGGGGCGAGGGGGAAGACATGGTCTCGTAGCAATGAATGAATTTGCGTTTGTTGAGGGAGAGTGGGATGAAGAAAGAGAGAGGAGGAATAAGGGGGAAGAGACAGAAGGGCACTGTAAAGGCTCCTATATCTGATGACAAACGGCAGCTCTCTATCGGAGGTCTGGCTCTGTTGTGTGAAACAAATTAAAGCTGTAAATTCTTGATGCTGTTAAATCAAGGAGATCGTGTTCCTTGAGGGAACCAGGGTCAGGGCGAGGATCTGAGCAGGCAAACCCACTGACGCTATTGAGAAAGGATTTGTTTGTTGATGTAACTCTGCCCAAAGGTTCATTGTTTTTATAATTGCCTCTTGTTCCCCCACCCCTTTGGAAATTAGTAGCTGTCACTTGCCTGGAAATCTAATGCTGCCTTGGCACTACCCACTTGCAAATGGTAATGACTGGTAGTCCTGTCGAACCACCACAACTTGCATTTGTGTAGCGCCTTTTAATGTATCAACTGTCTCCCGCCACTTTGCAGGAGTGTTATTGGACGCCATCCAATCTAAGGAGGTATGAGTAAAATAGGAAGGTGGGAGTAGGCCATTCGGCTCGTTCAAAATGATCTTGGCTGATCAGATATCTTTGGTGTCTTTTAGCCACCGTATCACTGTAACCATGTACAACACTAGTAATCGGAAATAACCACATTTTTACCTGAAACGTACTCAAGGGCTGAGCTTCCGTGGTCGTCTGTGCTAGAGAATTTCAAATGTTCAGAATTCTTTTCATTCAAAACCTTCTCAGCTTGGACCTCAGTGGGATCTCTCTTATTTTTAAATGGTCCCCCCTGGTTCTCGACTCTCCAGCCAGTGTTGCACCTCCCCTGCATCTCTCCCGTCTGTCCCTACAAGTATTTTGGAGGATTTCATGGGATTCTCATTTCATTCTTTGAGAATTCAGACTGACTTTGCCGAATACCATCCCAGGAATAAGCATCGAGAGTGTGGGGTTGGAAAAGCACAGCAGGTCAGGCAGCATCCGAGGGGCAGGAGAATCGACGTTTCGGGTATAAGCCCTTCATCAGGAAAGAGGCTTGTGGGCTGGGCGGGAAGCTGAGAGATAAAGGGGAGGGGGGGTGGGATGGGTAGCTGAGAAAGCAATAGGTGAATGAAGGTGATGGAGAAAGTGATAGGTCAGAGGGGGGAAGTGATGGATGGGTCTAGAGGGCGGGCCGAGTTGGAGGCTTGGGACTGGGATAATGTGGGGGGATATCTGGTGAACCTTCATCGCATTCCCTCTGTGGTAATAATAACTTTACTGAGAAAAGGAGACCAAAACTGCTCAAGGTGCAGTCGAGCAAAGCTCCGATACAATTAAAGCAAGACTTCACTGCTCCTGCACTCAAATCCTCTTGGAATAAAGGCTAACGTTTCATTAGCCTTCCTCATAACGTGCATCACCTACATGTTGACCTTCATGTTTTATTGACAAGGACACCCAAATCCCTTTATGCATTGATACTCACAAACTTCTTATTACTTAAGAATTACTCTGCATATTGGTTCCTCCTACCAATATGAATATCTTCACGTTTTTCCACCTGGTATTCCATCTGCCCTGTTCTTGCCTATTCAGCGAGCCTGTCCAAATTCATCCGAAGCTAATTGCATCTTCCTCTACAACATGTATTCCCACTTAGCTTTGTTTCAGCTGCAGATTTTGAAATATTACTTTAACTTCAGATCATTGAGATGTATTGTGAATGGCTGGGGCCCAAGTACTAACCCTTGTAACACCCCACTAGCCACAGCCTGCCAAAATGAAATGATCCTTTTTCTATTGCTACTCATTTTGCTGGCTAAGCATTAGTCCATGCTAGTAGGTTACCTCCTGTCCCGTGTGCTTTAATGTTTCTAACCAGCCTTCTGTGGCGTGCTTTACTGAATGCTTTTTGTAAATCTAGGCATACTACGTCCATTGGGTCTCCTTTTATTGATTTTGTTAGCTTGAGGCTACAAGGCCAAAGGCTTTCACGGAGTGGTAGGCAAACAGGAGCATCCGGAAGGAAGAAGGTGGGAGGTTGGGGATTGGGAGGTGGGTGTAGGAAGGCTGGGAATCTCCGAGCTTAGGGCTCAGCTGAACGCAGAGCCACCCAATAATGGAGCTCGGCACAGTCCAGGATAGAGGATCTCGTGTCGTTGTCACCCCGTGTGCCATCTCCACCATCATAGTGACCAACAGTTTGCCCCAGCTACAAAATGCACTGCTGGTGGTCGTCATGGTGCCTCAGCGGTTAGCCCTCCTGCCTCAGAACGCCAGGGAGTCGGGTTCGATTCCAGCCTCGGGTGATAGTCTGCGTGGAGTTTGAACATTCTCCCCATGTCTGCGTGGGTTTCCTCTGAGTGCTCTGGTTTCTTCCTACAGTCCGAGAATTGCAAGTTAGGTGGCTTGGCCATGCTAAATTGCCCCACAGTGTGAAGGCTAGGTAGATTAGTCATGGGGATTACAGGGTTGGGGTGGGTCTGGGAGGGATACACTTTGGAGTGTCAGTGCGTGGACCCAGCGGCCTACTCCACACTCTAGGGATTCTGTGATTCGAAGACATTCACTAAGGTTTCTCAGAAACTTCTTCGAAACCTGGAGCCTCCACTCCCCAGCGGAACTAGGGCTGTAGTTGTACGAGCTAAAGTAAGCCTTCCCTCCAAGGCCTTCTTTCAACATGGCTGGGTTATGATCCTGGAACTCCCTCCCTCATGGCATTGTGGGTCAACCTACAGCTCCCCAGTTACTGAGGGGCAAAATTGGAGGTGGCTGAGGGTTTGAGAGATTTCAGGGAGCAGCCCATGCCTGATAAAAGTCTAAGATGTTGCTGGTTCGGGGAGCAGTGTTGATCTGCGAGTACAGAGGTGATAGATAAGTTCCCACAAAATCACTCAGAAGCCCCCAAGTCGTAGATAAGCAGCCAATCCAGAGGCTAGGGATACTGGGGCGAGTAACTCACCTCCTGACTCCCAAAGCCGGTCCACCATTTGCACGACAAGTCAGGAGTGTGATGGAGTACTCCCCACTTGCCTGGATGGGTGCAGCTCCAACAACACTCAAGAAGCTTGGCACCATCCAGGACAAAGCAGCCCGCCTGATTGGCACCACATCCACAAGCATCCACTCCATCCACCGCCAACGCTCAGTAGCAACGGTGTGTGCTATCTATAAGATGCCCTGCGGGAATTCACTCAAGCTCCTCAGACTGACCTTCCAAACCCATGAACACTTCAACCTAGAAAAAGAGGGGCAGCAAATATATGGGAACATCTCCACCTTCAAGTTCCCCTCTAAGCCACTCACCATCCAGACTTGGAAACATATCGCCGTTCCTTCACTGGGCCAAAACTCTGGAATTCCCTCCCTAAGGGTCAACCAAGGGCACACAGACTGCAGCGGTTCAAGAAGGTGGCCCACCACCGCCTTCCCAAGGGGCAACTAGAGACGGGCAATAACAGCTGACCCAGTCAGCGACTCCCATATCCCACAAAAATGAATTTTAAAAAATTATGTATTCAGGTAAGCATCATGTCTTCTTTCCGAAGGAAGGAGCTGCTTCCTGCTGCATTTAACAGCCGCAAGGGGGTACGTTCAGGGAGTGGCTGCGCGGGAGCTACTAATGAAGCATGCAGGGGGAGCTAGTGACACCTCGCAGCCCTGTGACCAACACCTTTTGGAGGAAGGAGCGGACAGAGGACAGGGTCGGGGGGAAGTCGGTAGAGAAAAGGGATCCGTTTCCCGATCGATGTGGACAGCTGGGGAATTGACTTGGCAGCCAGTGTAACCCTTTAGCGGGCAAAGACCCCCCAAGTTAACAGCTGGGATTGCAGTGGGGGCTTTCCACCTTCACCCTAAGACAGATGGGCAGCTACTTGAGCAGCCTGGGGGGGGGGGTGGTGATGGGGGCAGTGTTGAGATACCCTCACCCAGGTCGGTGGAGGGGATGATTTCAGGAATGCACCATGTCTTTCACAACTTCCTCCTGAGGAGCTGGAGCTCAGTAGGAGGTCTGCGGTTCTGGTGGTGGTGGGGTGGGGGGGGGTGGGGTTGTCGGTTCAGACAAACTGTGTAATTGTTGAGCCTACATCAAACAGGTGAGTTTCGAAACCTTAGACTTTGCAGCTTTCCCTCTGTCTGCAATGTGTGTGTGTGTGTGCGAGCGCGCGGGCATTCTCTCGTTCCCTTGTTAAAGTGAGTCCCTTGTAATGGATTTCAACTGGATCAAAGCCTGGGGGCTCACACTCTGCAATTAGACAGCAGCTGGAAACAGGAAGCTTTTATTCCGACAGCAGAGCAAAGAGCGTCGCGCTAAACTGAGCAGATTCAAAGAAAGACCTTGTGTTTTGTTTTTCGATCTAATGCTGCTCGTGACCTCGGGGCACTCTGAAGCACGTTTACAGCCCCGTGAGTGCTTTGCAGCATTGCTGCTGCCTTACCATGGCCTTTCAAGCTGTGCACAGCAAGATTCCACGAGCAGCAACGTTCTGGTGGTATCGGTTGAGGGAGAAACGCTGGCCGAGATGCTGGAGGGAGCGGGCCTTGAATGTAGCAGAAATGGGGCAATTTCAGGAGTGTCGTCAAACAGTAGGGCAGCAAGGTGGCTCAGTGGTTAGCGCTGCTGCCTCACAGCGCCAGGGTTCGATTCCAGCCTCGGGCGACTGTCTGGGTGGAGTTTGCGCGTTCTCCCAGTCTTTGTGTGTGTTTCCTCCCACAGTGCCAAAGACGTGCAGGTTAGGTGGGTTGGCCATGCTAAGTTGTCCCCGAGAGTCCGGGGGTTTGCAGACTAGGTGAGTTGGCCACGGGGAAATGCAGGGATGCGGGGCAGGGTGGGTCTGGTTGGGACGCTCTTCGGAGGGTTGGTGTCGACTCGCTGGGCCGAATGGACCGCTTCCACGCTGTAGGGATTCTCTGAAAACTGAGGCAGTGAACCACAAGAGATAGGTTTGAGGGAAAGGAAGATCAAGAGAGGCAGAAGGGATTGAGGGAGGGAATTCTGAGCGGGGTTTCCAATGTTGACCCTTCACTGCAGTTGTACACCAGCAGCTCCAGATTCTCCTCCGTCTCGTTGCCTGGGAGCCCCAAAGCATCATGGTACCCTCTGGGAACCATGGCAACGAGGTGCTCCCGCAGAGAAATTCTCAGCCTGTAAATCCCTGTCAGGTGGGGCTGAGGCAGGGTCCTGTTTGAGGCTCACCCGCCATTATCCAGACAGGTGCCAATCATCCTCTGCCCACCCAAGGGTTGGCTCCCGGAGTTGGAGCCGTGGCATGACGGTATTCTGGGAGAGCGCTTTACACTTCAAGGGGGAGACGGCACTGCCTTTGGGTGGGCTGCCACCGGTGGGACGTGGCACCTCCCGGGGGTGGGGGGCAGCTTAGTGACCCAGCTGAGTTGAGTTGCTCTGTTTTTGCAGGTTGGATTAGGTTTGTCCCCCACACGGTAACCTGAGGCACATGATGTCAGTGCTGAGCGAAGGTGCTCTCTTGAAGGCCTCTCAAGCCACAGTGAGCTTCCCCGATATCGGAAAGCGGAGTGTTAAGTCAAGTCTCTCCCTGTCGGGTCAGCTTTGCCGCGCATGTCGTTTAATCCTTGCCTTTTGTCCTCTTTTATAGATGCAGGAATTGGAACAGAGAGTGATTGAGGCTGATCAGCGGGCAGAGAATGCAGAGAAACAGGTATCTCCCTTATAACAGCCACAGGTGAAGTGGCTGTCTGTTGTATGCAGCACTAACACGGCTATGCATCCTCGAAAAGGAGCCTGGCTGCCTTAAGAGTTGCCTAAGATAGTAATTATTAATCTCGCACCGCAGTAACGCCTGGAGGAATCTGAAAAGTTGCGTCTTTGTTTTCCGGGAACACCTCCGCAACTTGGTTCTGGAAAGTTCCGTGCGTGGCGCAAAGAGCGTCGACGGACGGCGTTGACAGACGTCGGGTTTAGCTTCCGAGCAGGTTGGGTGGGTGTGGCACCGTGTGAGCGGGCATGTTTGGTGAGCACTGGCCTGAGCATGGGGGGAGGGGAGGGATTGTTGGAGGTGTGAGGTTGTGTGATGAGGCCTCTTGACATTACAAGTCAGCGGAAGGAGAAACCTTTCAGGAGTAACTTGGGGGAGGGTTCCAGACGGGAGGTCACTTTGGGGCCCTTCTTGCAAACGTTTGACTCTTTTTGCTCCTTTCATAAGGAGCTCGGCCTTGCATCCCTTCATTGAGGTTCTGTGAGAGAATGGCACCCTGTCTGGGGCACAAATCGGGCAGCTCAGTGGCTCAGTGGTTAGCGCTGCTGCCTTACAGCATCAGGGACCCAGGTTTGACTCCAGCCTCGGGCGACTGTCTGTGTGGAGTTTGCACATTCTCCCCGTGTCAGCGTGGGTTTCCTCTAGGTGCTCCGGTTTCCCTCCCACAGTCCAAAAGGTGTGCAGGTTAGGTGAATTGGCCATGCTAAATTGCCCGTAATGTTAGGTGCATTAGTCAGGGTTAAATATAGGGCAGGGGAATGGGTCTGGGTGGGTTACTCTTCGGAGGGTTGGTGTGGACTTGTTGGGTTGAAGGACCTGTTTCCATACTGTAGCGGATCTAATCTAATCTAAATGGTTCCACATTTTCAAGCTTATCCCTCTGTCATTCACGGAGGTGGCAATGGCCTAGTGGTGTTACCGATGGACCCAGAGACCCAGGCAACATTGTGGGGAGCTGAGTTCAAATCCTGCCATGGTAGCTGCTGAAATCTGACTTCAAAAAAAAAAATTGACATTCATTCAATTAAAAAAAAATCTGAAGTTAAGAGTTTAACGATGACCTTGAATCCATTGTCGATTGTCGGAAAAACCCATCTGATTCACTAATGCCCTTTTAGGGAAGGGACGTGCCATTCTTACCTGGTCTGGCCTACACGTGACTCCAGACCCACAGCAATGTGGTTGACTCTTGACCACCCTTTGGGCAATTAGGGATGGGCAAAAAAAATTCTGGCCTAGCCAGCGACATCCACATCCCTTGAGTGAATTAAAAAAAGAATCTTTTGTCAGCCATTTCCTCAGGAGTGACTTTAGTTGTGTGGGCCCAGTCTCTGGCATTCTCCCACCTCCTTCCCTTGTGGGTGGCTCGGTGGGAGGCCATTTGGCCCATCATGCCTACGCCAGTCTTTTTCGACTTAGGTTAACCAATGTCTAAACTCCGATCCCCTGGGGGCTTTCCACCTTGAATTGTGTTGCCACCATCTCTTCAGACACTGCGTTCCAAATCAGAATAACTTGTGGTGCTTTAGCAGGTTTATCTCTTCTCTCGTCATCTCCCCAACCCTTCTTGCTGACTTTGTAGAATAGAAACTTATTGTCACGTGTACTTTTACATGAAAACCACAGTGAGAAGTTTTATAAGTCGCTCCACCATGTCACCTACATCAGTGACAGAAATTGTACATCATAATTGTTTTAAAAAGTCAAATTAAGACAAAATTTGTCACGATTCCATGAATGGGCACAGGGAAAGCTGATGAAGGTATGATAAAGCACTCAATAGGTGCAGTGGGGATGAGACCCCATTCCGGGGTGAGGCCGCCATGCCAGGCTGCAGGAGTACTAGGCCGGAAGCCTTCACCGAAGGAGACCGCCATACCGGGCTGAGACCATCACTCCTGGGCAAGACGTCCTGTCGGGCCACTGGAAGACCTGAATTCTGAAGATGAGGGAGACCTCCGCGTGGGGACGAGGATTTCGTTCCGGGAGACGGCTGAGCCCAGACAGCAAGAAGCCACCTGGGCCGGGAGAAGGCCATCAGGCGGGAGAGTGGTAACAGAAGCCAGTAGAAGCAGCTGCACAACATTTCCATTACACGGCATTTATTGGAATGTAGTACTTGGGAGCCATTTTGGTGTTGGAGCTAACCATTCAATAAGATTATGGCTGATTTGACTTTTCTCTCTGATTGACTGAGTCCTTTGTCCGTCAGAAATCTCTCTAACCCACCCTCCAACCAGCCTGCACTGTCTTGTGGAGAAGAGAATTCCTCAGATTAACCACCTGCTGATTGGAAACGATTTTCCTCAACCCTGTTTGAAAAAGGAGACCACTTATTCCTAAGCAGTGTCCCCTCGTCCTAACGCCAGCTCCCACCACCATCACCCCCACAAGCAGAAACATCCACCCTATTTTGTCCCCTCAGTGTTTTTAATGTTTCAGTTAGATCACCTGTCTGACCTCTCTACCCCGATCACTATGGATATAGGCCCAATCCTGTCTAACATTTCTTCATAATAGAATCGTAGAGATGTTTTGATGTTTGAAAACAGACCCTTCGGTTCAACCCGTCCATGCTGACCAGATATTCCAATCCAATCTAGTCCCACCTGCCAGGACCCGGCCCATATCCCTCCAAACCCTTCCTATTCATATACCCATCCAAATGCCTCTTAAATGTTGCAATTGTACCAGCCTCCACCACATCCTCTGGCAGCTCATTCCATACACGTACCACCCTCTGCATGAAAAAGTTGCCCCTTAGGTCTCTTTTGTATCTTTCCCCTCTCACCCTAAACCTGTGCCCTCTAGTTCTGGACTCCCTGACCCCAGGGAAAAGACTTTGCCTATTTATCCAATCCATGACCCTCATAATTTTTTAAACCTCTATAAGGTCACCCCTCAGCCTCCGACGCTCCAGGGAAAACAGCCTCAGCCTGTTCAGCCTCTCCCTATAGCTCAAATCCTCCAAACCTGGCAACATCTTTGTAAATCTTTTCTGAACCCTTTCAAGTTTCACAACATCTTTCTGATAGGAAGGAGACCAGAATTGCACGCAATATTCCAACAGTGGCCTAACTAATGTCTTGTACAGCCGCAACATGACCTCCCAACTCCTGTACTCAATACTCTGACCAATAAAGGAAAGTATACCAAACGCCTTCTTCACTATCATATCTACCTGCGACTCCACTTTCAAGGAGCTATGAACCTGCACTCCAAGGTCTCTTTGTTCAGCAATACTCCCTAGGACCTTACCATTAAGTGTATAAGTCCTGCTAAGATTTGCTTTCCCAAAACTCAGCACCTCGCATTTATCTGAATTAAACTCTATCTGCCACTTCTCAGTCCATTGGCCCATCTGTTCAAGATCCTGTTGTAATCTGAGGTAACCCTCTTCGCTGTCCACTACACCTCCAATTTTGGTGTCATCTGCAAACTTACTAACTGTACCTCTTATGCTCACATCCAAATCATTTATGTACATGACAAAAAGTAGAGGGCCCAGCACCGATCCTTGTGGCACTCTACTGGTCACAGTCTGAAAAACAACCCTCCACCACCACCCTCTGTCTTCTACCTTTGAGCCAGTTCTGTATCCAAATGGCTGGTTCTCCCTGTATTCCGTGAGATCTAACCTTGCTAATCAGTCTCCCATGGGGAACCTTGTCGAATGCCTTACTGAAGTACATATCGATCACATCTACTGCTCTGCCCTCATCAATCCTCTTTGTTGCTTCCTCAAAAAACTCAATCATGTTTGTGAGACCTGATTTCCCACACACAAAGCCATGTTGACTATCCCTAATCAGTCCTTGTCTTTCCAAACACATTTACATTCTGTCCCTCAGGATTCCCTCCAACAACTTGCCCATCACAAAAGTCAGGCTCACTGGTCTATAGTTCCCTGGCTTGTTCTTACCACCCTTCTTAAACAGTGGCACCACGTTTGCCAACCTCCAGTCTTCCGGCACCTCACCTGTGACTATCAATAATGCAAATCCCAGCAAGAGGCCCAGCAATCACTTCTGTAGCTTCCCACAGAGTTCTTGGGTACACCTGATCAGGTCCTGGGGATTTATCCACCTTTAACCGTTTCAAGACATCGAGCACTTCCTCCTCTGCAATCTGGACATTTTGCAAGAAGTCACCATCTATTTCCCTACAGTCTATGTCTTCCATATCCTTTTCCATAGTAAATACTGATGCAAAATATTCATTTAGTATCTCCCCCATTTTCTGTGGCTCCACACAAACGTCTCCTTGCTGATCTTTGAGGGGCCCTATTCCCTCTCTAGTTACCCTTTTGTCCTTAATGTATTTGTAAAAACTCTTTGGATTTTCCTTAATTCTATTTGCCAAAGCTATCTCATGTCCCCTTTTTGCCTTCCTGATTTCCCTCTTAAGTATACTCCTACTTTCTTTATACTCTTCTAAGGATTCACTCGATCTATCCTGTCTATACCTGACATATGCTTCCTTCTTTTTCATAAACAAAACCTCAATTTCTTTAGTCATCCAGTATTCCCCAACACTTACCAGCCTTTCCCTTCACCCTGACAGGAATATACTTTCTCTGGATTCTCGTTATCTCAATTCTAAAGGCTTCCCATTTTCCAGCCGTCCCTTTACCTGCGAACATCTGCCCCCAATCAGCTTTTGAAAGTTCTTGCCTAATACCGTCAAAATTGGCCTGCCTCCAATTTAGAACTTCAACTTTTAGATCCGTACTATCCTTTTCCATCACTATTTTAAAACGAATAGAATTATAGTCGCTGGCCCCAAAGTGCTCCCCCACTGACACCTCAGTCATCTGCCCTGCCTTATTTCCCAAGAGTAGGTCAGATTTTGCACCTTCTCCAGTAGGTACATCCACATACTGAATCAGAAAATTGTCTTGTACACACTTAACAAATTCCTCTCCATCTAAACCCTTAACATTATAGATCGCAGAAATGAGAGAAGTGAGCTTTTCTATGACCTGCTTCTAGGGCAGTTGCGTCATTTGTGAAATAGGGAGAACAAAACTGTATGTAGTGCTCCAGATGTGGTCTCAGAAAGGACCTGAGCAACTGCAACAAAACACCTGCACCTTTCAACGCACTCTCCTTACAATAAAGCCAACATTCTATTTGCCTTCCTCATCATTTGCTGTTCCTGCACACTAAGTGTGTTATTCACATATTAGGGCAGATTAGCACGTTAGCTCACTATTAGCACTGCTGCCCCGCAGCGCCATGGACTCAGATTCAATTCAGAGCCTTGAGCAACTGACTGTGTGGAGTTTGCACATTCTCCCCGTGTCTGCGTGGGTTTCCTCCGGGTGCTCCGGTTTCCTCCCACTGACCAAAGATGAGCAGGTTAGGTGGATTGGCCATGCTAAATTGCCCATAGTGTTCAGGGATGCAGGCTAGGTGGGTTTACCATGGGAAATGCATTGTTACAGGGTTAGGGTGGGGGATTAGGTCTGGGTGGGGTGCACCGGCGGATCAGTATGGACTCAATGGGCCAAATGGCCTGCTTCCATACTGTAGGGATTCTATGACGCCCCACCCCACCCCAATGCGTCTGTACCACTGCATAGAGGATAGATTAGATTAGATTCCCTACAATGTGGAAACGGGCCCTTTGGCCCAACAAGTCCACACCGACCCTCCGAAGAGCAATGTACCCAGACCCATTCTCCTACATTTACCCCTGACTAATGCACATAACACAGTGGGCAATTTAGCATGGCCAATTCATCTACACTGCACATCTTCGGACCGTGGGAGGAAACTGGAGCACCCGGAGGAAACACACACAGACAGGGGGAGAACGTACAAACTTCACACAGACAGTTGCCCGAGGTGGGAATTGAACCCGGGTCCCTGGCGCTGTGAGGCAGCAGTGCTAACCACTGAGCCACCATGCTGCCCGCATAGTGTGCCCACTTAGGGAGCAACGATGATAATATAATTAAACTTTTGAGGGACAGAAGAGTGGGTCCAAGACTAGTATTTTAAAATCTGGGCAGTTGTGAAAGCATGAAACCAGGGCTCGCTGAAGTGAAGTGAAAAATTCGAGCATGGGATGGGGTCACCAGAGATGCTGTGGCACACGTTTCATGGGCTATTTCAGAATATACAACATGGACACCACCCAAAGAAGGACTTTAATTCGAAGGGGAGGATCCACCTGCCATGGTTAATGTGAAAAGTTAAAGATAGTATCAAACTATATAATTACACAAAGATGAATGGTAGCTCAGAATGTTATTTTTAAAAAAGCAAAGAATGTTTAAAAAATGAACAAGAAGGGAAAATTGGAATATGAGGGGAAAAGAAACTAGTTAGTCATGTTAAAACAATAAGAGTTTCTGTAGATATCTACAAGAGAGAAGAGTTCACAAAGTGAGTTTTGGTCATGTCGTGAGTCTATAGAGCTAATAGGAAATAAGGAAATGGCAGATGAGTTGAATGGATATATTACAACAGTTTTCACTGTAGCAGAAAGAAATAACATCCCAGAAATGGGTGGTAAATCAGGAAATGGAAGGGAGGGAGGAACGTTTTTAAAAAAAAAAGATTGTAATTGTGGTCCAGTCACTGACCACCTTGGAGCTGTAAGCTGACAAGTCCTCAGATCCCAATGAACTTTATCTAGGCTCGCTAAAGACGTGGCTGGTGGGACAGTTGCTGCATTGGTTTACATTTTAGAAAATTCCCAAGGTTCAGGGAAATCACCATCAGATTGGAAAGTAGTCAGTTTAGCTCCTCCTTTCTGTCTCCCGCTCTTTTTAAACAAAGTCAGTTAGCTTAACATCTGTCCGAAGGAAGATGTGCGAGCCCATTATTATAGCAGTGCACTTACAAGAGTTTAAGGTAATCAGGAAGAGTTAATACGTGAAAGGGAAATCATATTTAACTAGTTTTCTGGAGTTCTTTAAGGTCACGTGCTGTAGAGAAAGGGGATCTGGTAGATCTACTGTACTTAAATTTGCTGAAGCCATTAATGAGGTGCAACATGGAAGGTAATTATGGAAAGTAAGACCTCATGGGCTTGGGTTAATATATTGGCGTGGATAGATGATTGTCTAATAAGTGGGAAATAGAATAGTAGAGATCGGTCATTTTCTGGCTGGCAAGATGTAACAATGCCACAGGGATCAGTTTTTAAAAATAATTTCTCGAATTGAAGGTTATATGAGGGAACTGATGAAATGGTAGCTCTATTTTCTGATGAGGTAAGGTGGATAGAAAAGTAAGCTGTGAAGGGGACATGAGGAGGCTGCATGAAGGATATAGATAAGTGAGTGAGCAAATATCTACTACCTTGTGGTAAAATGTGAAGTTGTCCATTTTGGCAACTCGAATTAAAACTATTTTAAAATGTCTGAATGGTGTGAGATTGCAGAGCCCTAAGGTGCAGAGGTATCTGGGTGTCCTTGTACATGAATCACAAATTTTTAGTTTGCAGATACAACAAGTAATTAGGGAAGCCAGAAGAATGGAATTGTTGCTTGCAAGGGGAATTGAATAAAGCATAAAGCATTAGGGCGGCATGGTGGCTCAGTGGTTAGCACTGCTGCCTCACAGCGCCAGAGACACTGGTTCAATTCCTGCCTCAGGCAACTGTCTGTGTGGAGTTTGCACATTCTCCGTGTCTGCGTGGGTTTCCTCCAGGTGCTCCGGTTTCCTCCCACAGTCCAAAAATGTGCAGGTTAGGTGAATTGGCCATGCTAAATTGACCGTAGTGTGAGGTGAAAGGGTAAATGTAGGGGAATGGGTCTGGGTGGGTTGCTCTTCGGAGGGTCGGTGTGGACTTGTTGGGCTGAAGGGCCAGTTTCCACATTGTAAGTAATCTAATCTAATTATGTTTCAGATACACAGGGCACTGGATGAATTATGGGTAAACAAGGAGAAGACAGGCTACTCAGGCAGATAGGGATGTGGATCAATCATATTAGCCATAATTTTATTGCATGACTGATCCCAGCTGATGGTAATACTGTGTAAGACAGATTCTGACGTAAAACCTGGCTTGATAGATCATAAGTTTTATTTTTGAACTTTGGTTATCGTGGTGATCATTCACTGAACACATTTACAAGAGGCTGCCAATGTGCTTTTAACAAAAGTGTACTATACACAAAAACAAAGTTGCATATATTGGAAATGTTTTATCATAAACAGCATAAAGAAAATTTCTGCCTTTTTCCCATCAGTATCCTTTATGGATACTCAACCCCAATGAAGTATAACTCCTTTCTTAACTCTCCAATTTTTAACTCAGCTGATGAGTATTTCTTTTCGGCAACATTCTGCACTTTACTAACTCAGGAAAACCAACTGGAAAGCAAAATGTTTTATCGCAGAACACCAAAATAGAGCCACTACTCGTGAAGTACGTAGGCTAGTCGCAGCTCGGCGCAGACAGTGCTGCAGACTCAGGTCTGGTTTTCCTCTTTCTGTTTCCAATTTTCTATATCCAGAAGTGTTATCACACAGGCTTTCTCACCACCAAATCCCTGTGACCTTTTTTTTTGTTGTTTTTAACTATTAATTACTACCAGTAAAACACCCGTATAGCCAATGAAACATTTGCAGACAAAGTCCATTAAGGGTGATGCAAACCATCAAACTGAGGGAGGGTGAGGGAGACAGGGAAGGGATTAAACCAAAATGGAGTCAGTGGGAGAAAATAAGTACAGTCTCCCCCTCAGTGCTGAATATAGGCGTCATGAGCATTGATGGTTATGATGTGCTCCCTCTGAATGACCTGGGTCTTTTTTTTTATTAAAAGATATTTTTGAATCAACCTATTCAGAGATGTTATTACACATCGCTGGAGCAGGTGGTGGGACTTGAACCCAGGCCTCCTGGTTCCGAGGCAAGAACACTACCGTTGCATCACAAGATCCCTTCTGCGTCTGCTTTATTTTGAATCAACCTTATTGCACACATTTCTGGAGCCGGTGGGACTTGTACCCCGGCCTTCTGGCTTAGAGGTGGGGACACTACCACTACACCACAAGAGTCCTTCTGGGTCTACTACTTTATTTTTATTGAATCAGGAAGTGGAATCACGCACAGTGGCTTTCCTACCACCAAATCACCATGCTTTGTTTTTTGCTTTTTTAAACTACTAACCAGCGCTACCAGTAAAACACCCATGTAGCCAATTAGAAATTTAAAGGCAAAGGTCATTATGGGCAATGCAAGCGATCGGTTGGTGGGAGGGAGATAGAGATTAAATCAAAATGGAGCCGAGGAGGAGATAAAGCACTGTCCCCCCCCCCCCCCCATCCCGCGCCTACCTCTCTTGAAAGGCATCAAAAGCATTGATGGGCACGGCCTGCTCCTTCTCCAAAGACACCCGGGCACAAACGTAACCACGGAAAAGGGGCAGACGATCAGCAGGGGTGAGCTCCCCCCTCCCACCCCCACCATCTGGATCTACTTTATGAAGGGCTCAGGTGATGAGTTCCAGCTGGGCTGGCCATTTGCCTGTTACCAAGGGAACCCGTACTCAACAAACTCCACGAGGGAGAAAGCTGGAGAGTGGGACCAACTGTTTTTTGCCCCCGCAGACGTTAGCATGGACTTAATGAGCAGTCCGGTCCTCTTCTGTTCCTTAATGACACCAAGATGTTACACGGATCCTGACTGGCACTATATCCCCTCTGCCACCTTCTCCAGCCGGTTTAAGATTCTCATCCTCCGGTTTCAACTCCTCACTGTGAGAACCCCTCCAGCCCCGCAACTGAGTTTTCAGTGTCAGCGTTTGGCTGACAGCATTCCTGGGAAAGGTCGTGGGCCGTTCCTTTGCTGCATATCCGTACAAGTTTTTTGCTGTTCGTGTTGGTGTTGCCGCTGACGGTGTTGTCAGCGATGGCGTCGGAGTGAGTCTGAGTGGGGGATTGACGGTCGGGCTGTGTGTAAGTTCCGCACCGCCCTCTGTGGTTACCGAGGTGAGTTGGCCCAGTGATGCGTTTGTGCACTCCAGGTTCCCACAACTCCCCCAGCAACGGATGAATGATTAAACCTTCGACGATTTGGGTCCACAGCTTTATCCTTCACTGACTCACTTCAGTGAGCGTAGATGGGAACAGCCCCGGCGTCAGGAGAGAAACGGAGACCCTTGGTAGAAATTATTGTTTTGAATGAGAAGGGACTGCCCTTTCCTCTCCATTCTCCATCGTGGAGAATTTGAAATTTGCTACTCAATAATCCCAGTACTCTCATTGTAGCTTCCCACCTGAAAGCCTTTAATATTGAATTCATCTGATTCTTATTCCCCAGTTGCCTGGATGGGTGCAGCTCCACCAACACTCAAGAAGCTTAACACCATCCAGGACAAAGCAGCCCGCTTTGTGGCACCACATCCACAAACACCAACACGCTCCGCCAGCAATGCTCAGGAGCAGCAGTGTGTACCATCTACAAGATGCACGGCAGAAATTTACCAAAGCTCTTCAGACAGCACCCACGACAACTTCTGCTTGGAAGGACAAGGGCAGAAGCTACGTGGGAATACCATCACCTTGCAATTTGTGGGAGGGCAAGGGAAAGAAATTCTGCCCGTTTTTTTTTCAGACCAATTGGTCATCTTTGAGAATCGCTCTCTTATGTATCTTGGGATGTTTTTACATATTAAAGGCACCATTCAGACACAAGTTGAAAGACCAGCATTTATTGCCCGTCCCTAGTTGCCCCTTGAGAAGTTGGTGGTGAGCTGCCTTCTTGAACCACTGCAGTCCATGGTGCTGTAGGTTGAATTGAATTGAATTAAATTTATTGTTACCTACTTTAATGAGTACAATGAAAAGTTGGATAAGTCACTACTTGGATACAAAGGTACCTAGGCACAGCTTCTTCAGTTATTAGATTAATTACAGTGTAATAATATCACCAACACATGGCACCATCTTAGGTATGGAGTACCTAGTTACATTCCTTAGTTACAGGTAGACCCACCCTCCCCTCCACTCCGCCCACAACCTCTCAGGTTTCCCAAATCCCTGACAGTGCCTCCCCCTGTCTGAGCACAACCCCAAAAACCAACACACAAGACCCAACAATTACCCCCAGACCCTGCATGCACCATAGCTCCCTCCATCTGCCATAAGCGCTCCGTCATTTACCTGGGAGCCTATCTCCCTGTCCCAACACCCACGTGGCACCCCTAAACCCTTGACTAGCCTGCACCCTAACCCCCACACTTTCTTTGAATACTTCCGCAGGTAGCTCCCAGAGTGCCCGGCTGTGCTGCACCAGGGTTAGGGACTCGACTTCCCTTGACGATCCTGCCCTCCTGGGGAATTTCGAGCTATTCCCTGCTTTTCTCACAGAGCCTGATTGGGAATTCCCAGGCGAGAAATGTGGAGCTCGGTACTCACACTAAACGGGAACAGAGAGGAGCGACGAGTGAACTGCGATTGGCGGAGCATCCAAGCTACTGTATGTTTCCTCACCCCCGCTATCTCCAGGAGGTGTCTGATGGCAGACCAGGCAGGGGAAGGGTTAAAAAACACGCACCCACTGAGGCTTCAGCTTCGGGCTTTTTAAGGTGTACTTCAAAAGGTTTCAGGCCCATCATTAGCCCAGATGGACAGACTGTCGAAAGAAGCCAGGCGATTAGGGCCTCTCCGTTTTGTCAAGGTTGGCACTTAGCTGAATTATTAGGAAGCCAAGGCCCATTATTAAGACTGTGTGCATGTCAAGATGGAAGGTTACGGGCCGAGGGATGGGGTGGGAGGGGGAGGGGGCAGCATGGGCTAGCTTTCTCACACTCTGTGACTGAGTGTCAATAACCGTCTCTTTTGTCAGGCATTGGTTTCCGAGGTTGTGTTGTGTCAACACGAGCCAGGGCCTTGATCTGTCGCTGTCTGAGAAAACAGATTTAGCCCGTCCTGTTTTGATTTTGTTTGTGTGGGGGCTACGTTGGGCTGTGACCTTGCGCGGAGAAATGGGTCGCTTCAGGTTACAACCCAGCGCCCGCTTTGTTTAGCCGACGTTTAAGAGCAGACTTCAAACAAAGTCTTGGGTGGTCATGTCCCGAGCTGTTTCCTTCAGTCCCATTCTTGCCCGATAACTGATGAGGAACTGACTGAGGTCCCTTTTGTCTGAAAGAGAAAGACGTTTGACTCGTGACCTCTCATGGGTCTTGAAGGGGAGGTGGGGGGGGTTGGATTGGGATAAAAGAAACATTTTCACATGGGTTTCGCTAATAATTCCTACAGAGAATGGGAACCTTTATCCAAAGAGTAGTTTATAAGAGGCTCAAACGGAGGTAATTGAGGCGAGTAATTGGATGCTTTTAAGGGGGAGCTGTATAAATACAAGAGCAAACTCAGACTGGAAGGATCGCGTCAAGTAGCTGGAAGAGGGTATAAAGGATAGGCCTGACACAGAGCTCTTTAACCACAATGGCCTGTTTCCCTTGCTGTAAATTCTCAGTCTCTGTCTATGTCTCCAACAGAACCGAGAGGTAGTTAACCCTTGCCCTTCCTTTGGCCTTCCCCTTTGGTCTTTATGTTGAAGGTGATTCGGTCACTGGGATGAGCAGATATCACTTCCCACTAGACACGGTTTGTAAAACAAAGAAGGACAGGACTTTTACAATTAATGGCAGGGCCCTGGGTAGAGTCACAGAGTCATACAGCACGGAAACAGACCCTTCGGTCCAACTAGTCCGTGCCGACCATATTCTCAAACTAAGGTGGTCCCACTTGCCTGTGCTTGGTCCATATTCCCCCAGACCTTTCCTATTCACTGACTTAGCCAAATATCTTTTAAAAGCTGTAACTGTACCCGCACCCATCACTTTCTCTGGCAGTTCGATCCACACACAAACTGCTGTCTGTGTTTAAAAACAAAAGTTGCCCCTTCTGTCCTTTTTAGTGTGGTAGGACCCAGAGACCAGAGGTACATAATTCTTTGAAATTTGTGTCGCAGGTAGATAAAGGGCTTATGCCCGAAACGTCGGTTCTCCTGCCCCTCTGATGCTGCCTGGCCTGCTGTGCTTTTCCAGCACCAATCTCTCGACTCTGATCTCCAGCGTCTGCAGTCCTCACTGTCTCCTCACAGGCAGACGGGGTGGTTAAGAAGGTGTTTAGCATGCTGGTCTTTATTGCTCAGACCGTTGAGAATAGGAGTTGGGACATCGTGTTGAGATTGTACAGGACATTGGTGAGGCCTTTTCAAGAGTACTGTGTCCAGTTCTGGTCACGCTGTTAAACTGGAGAGGGTTCGGAAAAGATGTTGCTGGGATTGGAGGGTTTGAGTTATAAAAATAGACTGGAAAGATTGAGACTTTTTTCACTGGAGTGTAGGAGGTTGAAGGGTGACCTTACTGAGTTTTGTGAAATCACGAGGGGCATAGATAAAATGAATAGCAAGAGTTCGTTCCCTAGGGTGGGGCAGTTCAAAACTAGGGGGCATATTTCTAAGTTAAGAGGGGAAAGATTTAAAAAGGACACTAGGGGCAACGTTTTTTTACACAGACTATAGTTATTGTGTGGAATGAACTGCCAGAGGAAGTGGTGGGATGTGGTACAGTTACAACATTTAAGAGACATTTGGATAGGTACATGAATAGGAAGAGTTTGGAGGAACGTGGGCCAAGCACTAGTTTAGTTTGGGAACATGGTGTGGACTGGTTGGATCAAAGGGTCTGTTTCCACTCTGTTTGACTCTGTGATGGAAGGGAACTCGGCAGAATAGACATTTTGTTATGGGCTGGACAGCACGGGGAGCTCTGCAGAAATGACATGCTAAACCAGGGCTGGCATCTTACAGACAAGGGAAAGAGTTGGCCAGGCCTGTAAATCCTAACCCAACCACCCTCTCTCCTCAGCCAAATGGCGCTAGCAGAAGGCTAGCCATTGCTTGGGAAGAGAAGCTACTAACAACAATAAGCTGCACCACTGTTTGGTCCGTTGCACTGTATTAGAGGCCACGGACAGAGTTTCATAAATGGCTGTAAATTCAAAGCACAACCTTTCCATCCCTAACTCTGCCTGACACTGTTTGTCCAATCAGAATGACTTGTGTTGGTATGGTGCCTTTGGGATGTTGCCGGTAGAAACGGGTTTTAATCTTTGCTGTCTGTTCAGGTGCAGGCAATGCAGGAGAAACTGAAAGCAGCCAACATCCAGACCAGCGAATCAGAGAACAGCTTATTCAAGAAGTACCAAGAGCTGACCAATACGCTGCAGGAAAAGGATGATGTGATTCAGAGGCTGGAGCAACAGTTGGACAACCAGGTGCCTCAACAAAACAGTTTACGTTCAGAACCACATCTCATAAATCGGGGTGGCTCAGTGGCTCAGTGGTTAGCACTGCTGCCTCACAGCACCAGGGTCCCAGGTTTGATTCTGGCCTTGGGTGACTGTATGTGTGGAGTTTGCATGTTCTCCCCATGTCTGCGTGTGTTCCCTCCGGGTGCTCCAGTTTCCTCCCACAGTCCAAAAGATGTGCAGGTCAGGTGAATTGGCCATGCTAAATTGCCCATAGTGTTAGGTGCATTAGTCAGAGGGAAATGGGTCTGGGTGGGTTACTCCTAAATTGGTCGGTGTGGACTGGTTGGCCTGTTTCCACATTGTAGGGAATCTAATCTAATCTAAACCATTTGAAAACCTTCAAAAATCTTGAGGTTTTTATTTAAAAGTGGCCTTTTCTCCATTGACATTATTGACAAAGATTGTAGGCTGTCTCTGATAGCTCAGTTTTTCACTGGGCGGTATGTTAGGTACATACACAGGGCGTCCCAGGAGGGAGCTCCAGGATTTTAACCCAGTCACAGTGAGGGAGCAGCGGTATCGTTGGAAGTCACGATGGTGTGTGATGTGTAGTGAGATTTGGAGGTGGTAGTATTCCAATGAGCCTGCTACTCGTGATTCTGAAGATGGTGGAGGCCACAAGTTTAGGAGCTGTGTCTACCATACGTCTGAATTGAAAAGGAAGTTCTGTGACTCAAATATTAACAGTGCTTACCTTAGCAGGAAGAAGATTAGGCCAATCAGCCCATCAAGCCAGCTCTATCATTTAAAGATTGAACACTTCAATGCCTTTTACCCGTACTATCTCCATAACCCTTTAATATCCATTGGAAATCAGAAATCTGACTGTATCTATGTATGGGCGGCATGGTGGCTCAGTGGTTAGCACTGCACCAGGGACCTGGGTTCGATTCCAGCCTCGGGTGACTGTCTGTGTGGAGTTTGCACATTCTCCCTGTGTCTGCATGGGTTTCCTCCCACAGTCCAAAGATGTGCAGGTTAGGTGAATTGGCCATACTAAATTGCCCAGAGTGTTAGGTGCATTAGTCAGAGGGAAACGGGTCTGGGTGGGTTACTCTTCGGAGGGTCGGTGTGGACTTGTTGGGCCGAAGGGCCTGTTTCCACACTGTACAGAATCTAATCTAATCTACTTTAAATAGACTTGAAAGACTTAGCTTCCACTGAACCTCTGGATTCCAAAGGTACACCACCTTCTTAATAAATAAATAAATTTCACCTCATCTAAGGACGTAAGAACTAGGAGCAGGAGTAGGCCATCTGACCCCTTGATCCTGCTCCCCCATTCAATAAGATCGTGGCTGATCTTTTTCATAAACTCCGCTCCACTAACCTGCCCTCTCACCATAACCCTTAATTCCTTTACCGTTGAAAAATCTATCTATCTTTGCCTTAAATACATCCAACGAGGCAGCCTCAACACCTTCACTGGGCAGGGAATTTCAGATCCACAACCCTCTGGGTGAAGACGTTCCTCCTCGGCTCAGTCCTAAATCCGCTCCCCCATATTTTGAGGCTGGGCCCCCTCGTTCTAGTTTCACCCACCAGTGGAAACATCCTCCCTGCTTCTAACTTAGCTATTCCCTTCATAATTTTAAATGTTTCTATCAGATCCCCCCACCCCCCACCATACTCTGTCCCAAAATGGCACCCCATCACTTTCAAAGCATGACCCTTGGTTTTCCATTCCCCCAAGTCCCCTGTCTTATCTCTTTAACTATTTTGTCAGTGTCAATGCAAGCCCCTCTTGTTATTTGAAACTCTAGTGAACACAGGCCCATTTTGACCAATCTCTCTTCATCCTGCCTGCCAGTCCCAGGAACAGATTTGATGAACCTTTGTTGCTCTCCCTCTACGGCTATAATATCTTTCCTGAGATAGGCAGACACAGGCACTTTGGTGCACTGGGATATCAGCCTAAATTCTGTGTTCGAGACTGTAAAAGAAGGCTTTGGACTTAGAGATAAGAGTGTGTGTGCCAATGAGTCATGGCTGACACATGATAAACAGGCTAGCAAAATTGTGGGTGGCAATTTGATTAACAATCATCCATCCATTTTAAATAGGCTACTGTTTAACTTCACATTGAGCAATATTCGAATTGGTCCAGTCTGACTTTGGTGACATTTGAAACAGTTTTTTTTGACAGAACATTCCGGATCAGTGGGCTGACAGGCCTAGGGAGGCATTGTTCCTGGCCTGCTTCCGGGTCGTAGGTCAAATGAACACTGGCATGTTTAAAAACATTATCTAACATGACTAATGTTGAACAAAAACGAATGCTTTACTCTCACTGTGTGAAAACGCTGTTATTTATTTTACCTCCAAGCTTGTGTACCGACTTCCAAACCTGTCAAGTTTTCTTGTTTAATCTCATCGATTGAAATTTTATCCAGTTGCGCTGCTTCGCGCGACGTTTTGGAATGCGGAAATGAATTCCTGCTCAAGGTCGGTTTTAAAATCCTTCTTTCTCTCAGAGCCAGATGAGAGCACGGGAGGCGAAGGTGATTGAGGAGAAGGCAGCTAGAATCAAAGAGTGGGTGACGTTTAAGTTAAGAGAGGTGAGTCCTGGGTCCTGGGTCCGCCGAGGACACTTTGCAATGTGAAGTGAGAGGAAAGAGATGCCGAACCCGCCGCGATCGCTGCGCTCCTCCAGTCCTGGCCTCTTGCCCTAATTTCGATCGCTTCCCCCTTGTTGCCTACAGCTTGCCTCAGGAACTCGCCGCCCGAATCTTCTGACCTCACTTCCCACCTCTCCCTCTCCTGCTCTAAGAGGTACTTTTAATATCGGAGCACAGAAAAATGGGCAGGAGTAGGCCATTCGGTCCTTCGAGCCTTCATTCAATACGTTCATGGCTGACCACCCAATGCTCCCCATACCCTTTGATCCCTTTAGCTCCAAGAACTATATCTGTCTCCTTCTGGGAAAACGTTTGCTATCTTGGCTTCAGCCACTTCCTGTGGCAGGGAATTTTGCAGGCTCACCACACTCTGGGTGAAAACAGTTTTCCTCATCTGAGTAAATCCCCCCCCCTTTTCGCCAACCTCTCCTAAAACCTCTTTTTGCAACTTCCCAGGGTGGGTGGGGGGACTGCGCAGAGAAACAAAACCCCAGATAAAAGCAGTATGCTTTATGGCCCAATCTCAACAGCCTCCTGTGGTACAGATTCACTCCGCTCTGAGAGAAGTGGTTCCACCTTGTCCCTCTCATAAGTAGGGTGACCCCTTATTCTCAGGTTATACCAACTGGTCCCGGGCTCCCTCACAAAAGGGGGATGTGAAAACCTGGCAGATCCTCCGACACACAGGCGCCCAAGTGGTCACCGGAAGCCTGTCCATCGAGATGGAGGCCGTTCTGCCCATCTGAAAGCTGCCGGTCACCAGAAGGTGCCGGATGAGGCCCTCAAGCGATCAGTCGTTGACCCGTTTTGGGCCCTCTGCTGGTGGAGGGGCGGGAACGTCGAGCGTTGAGGATGGAGGCGGGAACGGGGCAGGGTTCCAAGGCGTTCCAAATGGGGTTTCCATCCCAGCCTTGGGGCCGGAATGTTCCACCTCAATCTTCAATGAATGGGAGACTAGGCCCAATCTCACTTCTCACTGGGCCTGCACCTCCCCCCGAAGCCTTTACCCTGTTGCCAGAACTCTGGCCCTCACTTGATCACCCCTCGCACGTGGCCCCCGCCATAAAGGAGCTCAGGGAAGAGGGTGTTCCTATCACACTCTCCCCCACTCCTCCAGTTCAGGCAACTATGGGTCGCTGCAGGGGACAAACCTGCTGCCGTCCAAAGATTTGAGTTCACGCTCCCTCCAGGTGCTGCATCCAGGCAATACATCATCGTTCCGGAATCTCTGCACATTCCTTGACCCCCTGGCCCCGCTCTTATC
Source organism: Chiloscyllium plagiosum (assembly GCF_037043375.1). Taxonomy (NCBI): domain Eukaryota; kingdom Metazoa; phylum Chordata; class Chondrichthyes; order Orectolobiformes; family Hemiscylliidae; genus Chiloscyllium; species Chiloscyllium plagiosum. The sequence goes on along the minus strand of NW_028270146.1, from coordinate 95,112,792 downwards.
ATCAGATGATTAACGTGCATTCCTGGGCTAGAATGTCAAAATATTATTAAATACCGCAAGCCTGGACTTAGCCATTTGGAAGGAGGTCATGCTCTTTGTTTATATTCCCCCCCACCACCACCACCACCTTCCAGATTTCCACTGTCCTTCCTGGGAGGAAGTTCCTCCCGACCCTGGGATGGTCTGATGGTGCAGCCAAGGCTGCTGTTTCTGGTCCTCCCTCACCAGAGCCGACAAACGTCTCAAACTGCCTCACCTGGGCCCTGCCTGAACCTTCAACCTGCCTGCCCCCTCACTGCTTCGAGCTTCTCCAGCCGAGCTTACCAAACCCCTGGGCGGGTTTTCCAGGCCTGTCCCAGGGAAGCTGTTTATTCCCGGTTTTCCCTTTCCTTGCAATCTGAAACCCATCCCCTCCACTCCCAAGCCTCCGGCAAAGAGTAACGCTTATTGATTCTCTTCTTCTCTACCCCCCTCTCCCACCCACCTCCAGACACACACAGATACACACACACACGGTTAATTGGGTAACGCTGGGCGATGTTCTCCTGTGCCCCGCTGGTTAAGGATGGGTGGTGTCAAGGGGGCACGTAGCTGGTAGGTGGGGCTGATGGGAATCCATGCAGCCAAAATGGGAGGCCTGTGGAGATTGTTAAAGCATTTTCTGTGGGCCTGTAATAGCCTAGAGGTGCCCTCTACATTAGACACATCTCCAGTGTCGTACTGCCGCAGTTGTACTTGGGAATCACGTGTCACGGCTGCTATTGCCCCCCCTCTCTATTGAGAAAGGGGAGGGGGGGGGCGGTGATGAAACAAAAATGGAAACGCTGCGCCTTGCCAGCTCTCATTAGCTGTGAGGCTTTGTGTACGCTTGACAGAGGTGAAAGGCGCCATGTAAATGCAAGTTTCCTTCCCTTCTCATTTTGACATTGTGGTGAATCTTTTTTTTTTAATTTAAATTTTGAAGCTGGAATTTGAAAACCACCATCTCAAAGAAACGACCCAGAAACAAGCTGAACAGATTGAAGCCCTGCGGGCCAAGATTCAAGGTACGACTGTTTGTCCTATACAGGAATTTGAGGTCTTGAAATGAGAAATGGGAACTTGCTTTGAATCGTCCATGTTCCTCTTTGGCTAACTTCAGAGCAAGGTGCTCATGTCCACCGACCAACGCAAAGGAACACTAAGAAGCCTTTTGGTGTGTCTGGGTGGTCTGGGAGTCTTTGTTTTAAAAAAAAAGGAACTACAATTCTAGTTTTCATTCCCTTCAAAGGCTTTATCTGGCAAATCTTCATCCGATTCCCTCTCTGAAACCCAGCTGATATAATCCATCCCCCGGAGGGCACTTTGATCTCTGCGCATTCTTAGCTGTCTGTCCACTCTCCTTCCTCAAAACCCCTCGCCAATCATAGATCCCAGCAGTGTAGAAACAGGCCCTTCGGCCCAACAAGTCCACACTGACCCTCCGAAGAGTAACCCACCCAGACCCATTCCCCTACCCTATATCTACCCCTGACTGATGCACCTAACCAACACATCCCTGAACACTACGGGCAATTTAGCATGGTCAACTCACCTAACCTGCACATCTTTGGACTGTGGGAGGAAACCGGAGCACCCAGAGGAAACCCATGCAGACACGGGGAGAATGTGCAAACTCCACGCAGTCACCTGAGACTGGAATCGATCTAGGTCCCTGACACTGTGAGGCAGCAGTGCTAACCACTGAGTCACCATGCCGCCCAATGATTATCCTTCAGTCATCAGGCCGCATATCATGTTATGGTCTGTGTGGATCTTGCTGTGCGTGGACCAGCTACCACATTTCCTCTGCTGTTGGGAAGGGGGTGAGGGGTCCACAGTTCAAACATATGGCTGAAATGGCCGGTTGCTTCCAAAGTCAGCACCTCATGGGTTTGAGGCCTACTCCCAGAGATTGAAGCCTCTAATTCAGCGTTGGGCAGAGGCCTTGGGTTAAGGCCTCCTCTGAAAGGTAGCAATAGTATGCTGTGTCAGGCCCATATTTTCCCAACACAGAAGTGAAAGTGCGACTGCTGGGCCAGACTGTTTCATAACGACTGTCTGGGCCTGTGGGTGTGACTGGGCAGACCACCATTTTAGCTCCAATACCTACTTGCCCTTGAGCTGATAACAGAACACTGCCCGAATGAACCACTGCAGCCTTTGTACTGAAGGTAATCCCGATGTGTTCTCAGGAACAGGCCGGGGGGGGTGGGTGGAAAATACTAACCCGATGACAATGAACAAGTGGGCAGTGTGTGTCACTCGGAAAACAAACCATTTGTTGGTGGTGTTGCTTCAATGCATTTGCTGTCCTTGTCCTCCTAATCAGTATCAATCGCAGGGCTAGGACGTGACAGTGCAGCTTTATTGGGTTCCAGGCAGGGCCCATTGGTAGTGGAGGGAGTATCATAGAATCTCCTTACAGGAGGCCGATAGGCCCAAGGAGTCCACACTGACCCTCCAAAGAGTGTCCCACCCACCCAAACCATCTCTGTCACACTGCATTTCACATGGCTAACCCACCTACCCTGCACATCCCTGTGACACTACGGGCAATTTAGCATGGCCAATCCACCCAGCCTGCACACCTTTTGGATTGCGGGATGAAACCAGAGCACCCGGAGGAAACCCACGCAGACACGGGGAGAATGTGCAAACTCCACACAGACACTCACTCGAGGGTGGAATTGAACCTGGGTCCCTGGAGCTGTGAGGCAGCAGTGCTAACCACTGTGCCACTGTGCTGCCCACAGGAGAGGTCACTGAACGTGGTGTCAGATGGGTAAAGGCAGATCGGCCAAATTGTCATTTCCCCATCACCCCGTTTACACCATCTCCAACAGCCTCGCGGTTTCCTTCTTTTGTCCCAGACTTTATTCCGACTTGAATGTTCAGCAAGAGGGAGCCTTCAAGATACCAGTCAAATTTAAGTTGGTTCCATTCATTCCCTGGTCAGTTCTTTACTGACCAAGGCCAGCGGTTTGCTCCTGTGTGGAAATGGAGTTAACCTGTTTTCCTCAGGTCTCAGACATTTCCTCCCTTGCGTTGATGTGTTTGTTTGTCTTGGTAAATTTAAGCCATGCAGCAACAGCAGCAGGAAGTCGATGCGTTTGTGGCACAGAGCGTGTAATAAGTGACTGACCGGAAGCAATGTCATTTTATATATAGATACATAGACCTAGTTCGACATGAACAATTAGGATTGAGAGCACATCTTTTTTAATGTTGTCAAATGTCCTAAGGCAGCTTATGGGAGGGCGAGTCAGATAAAAACTTAAGGGCGGATGAAGGAAGGATATTGTAAGTCAGGTAACTGAAGGCAAGAATGAGAGAGAGAGTGAATGAGAAAGAGAGAGATTCACAGAGGAGGCACAATGGTATAGCCACTGGACCAGTAATCTGGACACCCAGTTGAATGCTGTGGGGAGACGGGTTCAAATCTCACCACCACAGCATTCGTAGTTAAGACAGGAACTGCTGGTAAAGCTCAGCAGGCTCTGGCAACATCTGTGCAGAGAAATCACAGTTAACGTTTCAGGTCTGGTGATCCTTCCTCAGAACTGTCATTAAACGTTCTGGACTCAGCTGGGGCAGCTATCATTGATTGCCGTTGAAAGCCGATCTAGTTTGCTCACACCCTTTAGGGACTGAAATCTGCCCTAGACATGACTCCAGGGCAGACTACTGTATAGTAACTGCTCCCATAGTGCCGAGCAAACCACTCGGTTCAAGGGCAACTGAGGGTTGGGCCAAACTGTGATGGAGAAACAAAGGATAAGATATGTTAGGTGATCTGGAACACAATGAGGTAGTGAAAGGTGCTATATAAATTCAGGTCTGTCTTTCTGTGTTCATCTATTTGGACCCATGGTCAGGAATGTTGTGCAGAAGCTCTTCCCCAACTATAACGGTGCAATGTAAATGTTGTAGAATTGGCTCTTAGTGTGTGATACGGTGAAAACCGACCCAAAACACAGGCTGCAGAACAGACAGGTTAGTTGGTTTTGGAAATACCTAACCTTGGGGTTTAATGTTTGACTGCTTTCCTGTAACATTCTGCTTAATAACCGAATGACTCAGTGGAACGACAATAACAGATTTACAGGCCTAAATGTGAAACGGTGCTTAGTTACTCAGTAACCAGGGATTAACCAGTAGGAATGTCCATCATCTTTCAGTTCGATCATTCAGACTGCTTTTTGCAGCACGATCAGGCAAGGGTCAAAGCAGATAGGTTTCCCTAAAAAAGAATCTAATTTCCCAGGCTGCAAGAATAATGGGCAGGAGCTGTTGTCTCCACCAAACGCATATCTTCAAAATCGGGACAAGGAGTAGGTTATGAGCAAAGGGTGCAAATGCAATTAAGTTATGGTGAAGCTTTATAAAATCCTGGTTCAGCTTCAGCTGGAGTACTTTGCCCAGTTCTGGGAAGGGAACTTTGGGAAGGATGTGAAGGACTTACGGGGAGATCCATGGGAACACCTCCCAGGGATGCAGGGCGTCATGGATGGATTGGAGTAGCTGGTGGGTCTTTTGTTTTTCAAGCGAAAAGGAGGTAAGTTGAGAGGATGTTGAATGAGCCTTTTCAAGCCTTTGATGGTTTGGCTTGATCTACTCCATCACAAACCGTTTCCCAGTGGCTCCAGGGTTGAGAGGATGAGCTGGTTAGCAAGATGAGGAGAGATAATGTGAGGTGAATCGTTACACACGGCTAGGGCTTAGGGTCTGAGGCCTCCTGTAAGCATGGCAGAACGAGTTCCAATCATGGTTTTCGGAAGGAAACCGGATAATTATCTGGAAAGAAAAATTTCAGGGCGGGGGCTTCCAGTGTTTTGGGGGTTCGCTGGGGTTTGGGGGAGCCAGTGCGACCACTTTGCTTGCTCTGGCTGAGAGTGAGGATGGGCCGAATGGTCGCCTCCTCCCCAGCTCCACAAACCCTGCTCTGTTACCCACAACCAATCCTCCACCTCAGCCCCCACTTTGATCTGTCGGAGGTCTGTGGGTTTGCAAATGCTTCCACAAATTTTGTTCCGGCCTTTTTGAACGCTATCCTTGTTCAAAGTGAAACCTCCACCTTTGACTTGGGAGTCGTCCAGAGGCAGGGGGTGGTTGTCCCCTCCTCACTTTGCTGGAGCACCATCGCTGTGGTAGATATTCTGCTGGGATGATGGGTATTGTTTTGAGGGACCACACCTGGACTCATAAGAGGCATACCGGCAAGTAGAGGCCTAGGTTAGAAGACCAGTTACTACACAATGTGACGAGATCAGATACAGAGACTCGATGTATTGATGGAGTCCCAGACAAACCTCCCTCTTACTGAGGAATCCGGTGCCATGGGACACCATTTTAGGGTTAGGTACAGGGAAACTTCTATTATCCGAATATCAATTATCCGAATATCGGATTATCTGAAGGAGATCTCGAGGGCCTGATAGAAACGTTACATCAAAGATGTGCTTCCAACATTGATCGCGCCTTTTGTTTACAGATTAAAAGTGAACTCGGATCACTGAAGTGCTGCCGAGAACAGTCCTGGACATCGATGGGTGCCCAGGCACCGTCTCGGGATGGGGGGGTGGGGAACAGTGATGGGGGGGGGAAGGTCAGTATTGGTCAGGGTTGGAGGGCGGATAGGAGCGTGGGTGGACGGGTGGTGTGCTGTTGCTAGTCTCCTGAACGGGGAGCAGACCTAACATAAAACTCCGAGCCCCAGAGGAAAGGCATTGAAACAATTAACCGAATAATCAATTTTCCGAAAAAAATAGTGCCCACCCATCTCGTTTGGACAATCGAGGTTTCTCTGTATATGGGTAGGTTTAAGATCAGACCGAGGACACATTTTCCATATGAAAGATGATGGGAATTTGGAATTCTGTATCCCAAATGCCGCCAAGGCTTTTGGAAAAGGGAGAGTCAACTGAAACTTTTGAGAGTCCGGTTTATAGATTTTGTTCAGGAAAGACAAGAGAAGAGAATGGAGGGTGTGAGTTGCCGTGCTGGGACCGAATGGAGCAGCAGGCTCAGATGACTGAATGGCTGAACCAGTTCCTCAGCTTGGTTGGGGGAGGGAATGGTGATTGCTTTTGATGGTGCTGAGGAAGTCCGTACTGTCTGTCTAATCCCTGTACGGCAGTGAACATTGGACCTGCTCAGCTGTGCACCATTTTAAAACCTCCACCCTGCCTCCGTGGCCCAAATTCTTGTTCCCCCTCTCGCCTCCCGGGACCAAAACTTGGCCTTGATACCCAAGAGCGCAGCGCGTAGAAGAATTCGGGCTGGTGGTGAGAATTGGAAGCTGGATAGAAGTGGCGATAGTGGACTGGGTGGATCAGTGTTGATAATGTGTGTGACAATAGATAATAGACAATAGGTGCAGGAGTAGGCCATTTGGCCCTTCCATTCATTATGATCATGGCTGATCATCCACAATCAGTATCCTGTTCCTGCCTTAGCCCCATAATCCTTGAGTCCACTATCTTTAAGAGCTCCCTCCATCTCTTTCTCAAAAGTATCCAGAGACTTGACCTTCACTGCCTTCTGGGGCAGCGAATTCCATATATCCACCACTCTCTGGGTGAAGAAGTTTCTCAACTCTGTTCTAAATGGCGTACCCCTTATTTGAAACAAGGCAAGAGGCTTCCTTTGCAATACTTCCAACCCAAATTGTGGTCAAAGCTACTTGGAGTGCAGGTTCATAGCTCCTTGAAAGTGGAGTCGCGGGTAGATAGGATAGTGAAGAAGGCGTTTGGTATGCTTTCCTTTATTGGTCAGAGTATTGAGTACAGGAGTTGGGAGGTCATGTTGCAGCTGTACAGCACATTGGTTAGGCCACTGTTGGAATATTGCGTGCAATTCTGATCTCCTTCCTATCAGAAAGCTGTTGTGAAACTTGAAAGGGTTCAGAAAAGATCTACAAGGATGTTGCCAGGGTTGGAGGAATTGATCTACAGGGAGAGGCTGAACAGGCTGGGGCTGTTTTCCCTGGAGTGTCAGAGGCTGAGGGGTGACCTTATAGAGGTTTGTAAAGCCACGAGGGGCATGGATAGGATAAATAGACACGGTCTTTTCTCTGGAGTAGGGGAGTCCAGAACTAGGGGGCATAAGTTTAGGGTGAGGTGGGAAAAATTTAAAAGGGACCTAAGGGGCAACTTTTTCATGCACCTGTATACGGAATGACGAAGTGATGGAGTCTAGTACAATTACAACATTTAAAAGGCATCTGGATGTGTATATGAATAGGAAGGGTTTAGAGGGATATGGATCAAAGTGCTGGCAAATGGGACTAGATTAATTTAAGATATCTGGACAGCATGGACGAATTGGACCGAAGGGTCTGCTTCCGTGCTGTACATCTCTATGACTCTGTGATAGGACTTGCCCACCTCTGAGAAAGGCCATATTGTGGGTAGGGGATTATTCACAACTCTTTTGCCAGCTGGTTACCCAACTACAGACTCCACACCCAAACCCCTACGTTCCAGTCTTCCCACATCATCGCTTCCATTGCCGTAAGCCCCAATCAGTCAAGCATCTCCACCCACAGCCAGGCCTCCCAAAAATCTCTCAAATCCACACTCTGTTGCCCCCCCCTTTCTTGTCATGCCCTTCCCACCATTTGTCAGCCCTGCTGCCCTGTGCTGCCCTGTACCCCTGTTACCACCCTCCCCGTCACCACCTCCACGAGCTCCCATACCGTCGTTCCCCACCCCTCCCAATGCCCGACGTCTCATCGCAGCCTTTCCCACACCGCAGCCCCCACCCCAGTAACCTCCCTCACCCCATTCACCCCCCACCCTTGTCCCACACACCCACCTCCTCCCACTCCCTCCAATCCCAGTAAGGACACAGGGTAGGCCATTTCGGATCCTGACTGAGATGATGAGCCAAGATTTCCTTCAGGGCCTAGTATTTGGTGCTGGTGAGGGGAGGTTGTGGGTTTGGGCATGGGAGAGGGTGGGGGAGTCTCATGAATTCTGGCCGTGGGGGCAGGGTGGTGGTTTTAAAAGGGTGCACAGCCAGAGAGTGGGGAGCCTGTGGAATTCATTACCACAGTAAACGGTTGAGGCCAAAACATTGAATGTTTTCACAAAGGGGTTACATTTACTTCTTAGGGCTAAAGGGATCAAAAGGTATGGGGAGAAAGGGGGAGCAGGGTCTGGATGATCAGTCGTGGGGAGGAATGAAGGGCCGAATGGCCTACTCCTCTTAGTTTCTATGTGTCTCCCTCCAGTTCATGCCCACTAACCCCCTCCCCCATTAATATTGAGAGATTTCCTTCATTTTTCTGATGTTTGAAGACCTTTGGGCATCTCCAGTAAACCGAGCTCACTTTTTATGTTGAACAGATTCACGGAGCGAGCGACCGGGGGCTGACGCGACAGTGGACAGAGCCTCAGAAGCATCCCCCGTGCCTTCAGCTGCCCCGCCCCGGCCTGCGCCAGGTGAGGAGCCCTGTGTCGAGGGGAGGAAGGAGCAGTCTCGACGGAGCCCCACGGAGGGGGAGGAGGGCTGCGCCGAGGCGGGGAGTAGGCTGCTTTGGCATGAGGCCTGCTCTCCTGAGTCTGCCCCGGGCCTGGCAGAGGATGAATGCCTCCAAGCTGGGCCCCCACCGCGGGCCGCCAAGGAGACAGTGAAGGCCCCTCCGGACGCCGAGGGCGCCACCCAGAGGCCGAGGCCCGCCCTGCCAGCCTTGGCGGCCAGGGAAGGCCCAGTGGGCACCAGCATGACCCTGCCCAAGGCGAGGACGCCGCTGGCTCCGAGGGACAGCATCCAGCTGGCGAAGAAACACCTCAGCCAGCCGCATGCCGGAACCGCTGCCAGGCCCCACCGTGTCGTCCGCATCGACATCTGTCCCTCCTTCAAACCTGCTGGCCCCGCCCGGCAACCGGTCCGGGTCCAGGAGACGGACATCGACGACGTTCCTGAGCAAATGGAGACTGAAGAAAGTGGCGGCGCCCCGGCCAAGGAATGCTCTGTCCCCTCCCCAACATCATCACCGTCGCCCTCGCCACCCTCGCTACCGTCACTACCTGCATCGAAAGAGGCTTCGGCAGATTCTGAAAGCTCCTCCCCCAGGAACGAGCCTCCGCCTCCCCCCTTGCATCGTTTGCCCTCCTGGGTAAGAGGAATCATTTCTGAACCTTTCTTCAGCCTACCCCACTGGGCCAAGCCCGGGTTCCACTTTCCTTACTTTGCAACAGTTTACCAGACTGATTCCTGTGACTGTCGTAATCACTGGGAGTTTAGAAGAATGATAGAAACCTATAAAATCCTAATAGGGTGGCACGGTGGCTCAGTGGATAGCACCGCTGCCTCACTGCGCCAGGGACCCGGGTTCGATTCCAGCCTCGGGCGATTGTCTGTGGGAAGTTTGCAGGTCCTCCCTGTGTCTAGGTTGGTTTCCTCCCACAGTGCAGGTTAGGCAGATTGGCCGTGCTAAATTGCCCGCAGTGTCCAGGGATGTGCGGCCCAGGTGGCTTAGCCATAGGGACTGCAGGGTCACAGGGACAGGTGTGGAATGCGCTCCGAAGGGTCGGTGTGGACTCAATGGGCTGAATGGTCTGCTTCCACACCATCAGGATTCCACAATGCTAATCGCAGGAAGGATGTTCCCAATGATCAAGGAGTCCAGAGCCCTGAGTCACAGTTTGAGAATACAGGGTAGGCCATTGGTGAGAAATTCTCTTCACCCAGAGAGTAGTGAGCCTGTGGAGTTCTTTGCCAGTTAAAGTGGTCGAGGCAAAAACACCGAATGTTTCCAAGGAGCAGGTAATAGTTCTTCAGGGCTAAAGGGGTCAAAGGGTATGGATTGAAAATGGGAACAGGGGACTGGGTTGGACGTTGAACCATGCTCATCATGAATGGCAGACCAGATTCAAAGGGTCGAATGGCCTGCTCCTACTCCTGTTTTCTGTGTCTCTGTATCTGCATGCCAGCTAGGCCGTAATGTCCGCTCCTCCCCGGTCACCCATTCCCCGTCCCCCTCTGAACTCTGAGGTCCCTCCTGTCAGGCAGAGTGCTGCTGGAGGCTGTGACTGAGACACGTTACTCGGTGATTATATGGTCCCAGCCATGGAGAGAGAAGAATGCCCGAATCCATAAATAGAGGTAGTGTTTTCTGCACCACAGGAAAACAATGATTACTGGGATTACATGTCTGAGTTTCCTTGGGAAATTGCCTCAACATTTACTTAAAGAGAAGCGAGGTGCACACTAGCCCGTAACAGCGATTTATTTCAGCCTCACTGATTGTCACATTTTGGGAATAGAACTGTAGAAATGATGCAACACAGAAGGGGGCCATTTGGCCCTATGCGGAGACGGCCATTTTCTAATCCCACCATATCGCCCACGGCCCAAATCTCTGCAGCTTACACCACTTAAGGTTCAGTTTCAGGTACTTTTTTAAAAAGAGCTTAGAGTCTCTGTCTCCACCACCAACTCAGGGCAGCGATTTCCAGGCACCCACCACTCTCTCCATGAAAACATTTTTCCTCATGTCTCCTCCTGCCACTTAGCTTGAATCTACGACCCCTGGTTTTTGAACTCTCTGCCAAGGGAAACAGGTTCCTCCCGTCTATCTCTACCCCTCACAGTTTTGTATACCTCAGTCATGTCAGTGATCAGCCTTCTCTGTTCCAAGGAAAGCAATCCCAATCTCTCCCACATCTGTTAAAACCCGGGATAAGCGCACCTCTGCTTGGCTCAGGATAGCTGGACAGTAGGCCATTGAGTTTGCTCCACCATTCAATGAGATCAAGGTTGACTTGATAATCCTCACAGGGCAAAAGTGAGGACTGCAGATGCTGGAAGTTTAGATCAGAGTGGTGCTGGAAAAGCACAGCAGGTCAGGCAGCATCCGAGGAGCAGGAAAATCGATGTTTCAGGCAAAAGTCCTTCATCAAATCCTCACGTCCACTTTCCTGCCTTTCTCCCTTGATTCCCTTCTGTTTCCCCTCTGTCTCTATGTGTGTCTCTGTCTCTCTCTGTCTCTCACACTCTCGCTCTCTTTTTCTCGCGTGTGCGCTCTCTCTCTCTCGCTCTCTTGCATGCATTCTCTCTCACACTCTCTCTCACACACTCTCTCGCTCTCTCTCGCTCTCTCTCATTTGCTTCCTCGCGCTCTCTCGCTCTCTCTATCACTCTCTCTCTCTCTCTCTGAGAGCTTACTGGCGACTATGTTGGAGTGGTGTTTGCCCTGGTTTGGTCAGACAGTCAGACCTTTGAGCAGCACCCTGACACACCCTCCGTTTAATAGTGTTGCAATCCGACAGTGCTCAATACTGCACCGTGACAAGGTTAGACCTAGACTTTGCGCTCGAGCCCAGGACATCAACTCGAGGATGAACGTGCTGTCCACTGCGCTATCACTTACGATGTTGATTCTGATCGCTGGTGCAACTTTGGTAGTTAACTCTTCTCTGCGCCATACTCATGATGGGGGGGTGGGGGAAAAGTCATTTAAGCTTTGGAGATGGGAACTGATTGCCAACTGTTTATACCCTGCCCCCCCCCACCATTGCTTGTGTTTACAGGAAGGTCGAATTTACGCCCTTGCCAAGTCTGGCATGAGGATGTCCGAGGTGACATTGGCTAACAGCTCCACGAAAAGATGTAAGTGAGGTTGGTCGAGGGGACTCCTTGTGGTGAGCTCGATTGGTTGTTCCTGAGACGGAGTGGTCTCCCCCGTGGTGGGAACGAGGGCCCTTTATCATTAAACCAGGAGTCAGCTCCGTTTCCCCCGGTGAAGCCCATTCCTGGGCTCCTCGACATCGGGCGTGGGGGGGGTAGAGGGGTGGGGGGGATTGGCCAAGACCAATCGATGGGCCGCGTTCTGAGAAACTAAGATCCCCCTCCTCCCCCAACCCACTTTTCCAATCTCGCGACATTGCAGTCAGTTCATGTCTTGTAGTCGCGCTCTCACTGGAAGGCAGCGGCGGCGCATAGCAAGATCCCACAGACTGGGCCAGCAAGCCGCTTGTCTGTCTCACCAGCGGGTCGTGGGGATAAATACTGGCCCCAGAGATTGGGGAAGTACCATCGCCGTTCCCCGCAGGATCTTATATGTTATCCGACGGGGGGGGGGGGGAAATGATCATGGACCTCTCGCCTGAGAGGTGGCATCTCTGACAGTGCAGCACTCCCTCAGGGCTGTACCATGAGTGTCAGCTTCCCAGGGGCAAGAGCAGGGCTTGGACCCCAAGACATTACACTGTAGGGTCGTGTGTAACACGGTGGGGGCTGGTGGTGATGTGTATGCAGGTGAATTTTGTGCCACTTGGTGTGGTAATGACTAACTAAATGGTTTATGTTCCCTATCTTTGCATATGTCGATGTGAGCAGACTGTTCCTATCGGTACATTGTGGGTGAGCCCCTCCTGAGGTTATGTAGGCATGATCAATCTCGTAGGCATTAAGGACATAAGAACTTGGAGCAGGAGTAAGCCTTGTCAAACCTGCTTCACTGTTTGATGTGGTCATGGCTGATCTCACACAATCCTTACTGTGTGGAAAGAGGCCATTTGGCCCATTGAGTCAACCCCGACCCTCCGAAGACCAACCATTTTAACATGGCCAATCCATCTGCCCTGCACATCTTTGGATTGTGGGAGGAAACCAGAGCACCCAGAGGAAACCCACGCAGACACAGGGAGAATGTGCAAACTCCGCACAGACAGTCGTCCAAGACTAGAATCGAACCTGGGACCCTAGCGCCGTGAGGCAGCAGTGCTAACCTCTGAGGCCACTCTCATCTCGGCCTCAGCTCCATTATCCCACCCTCTCTCCCTTTAAACCTTTAATCCGACATGAAAATTCGATGTCAAACTGGGTGTCCTCACTCAGGGGAGAAAAAGATTTTGTTGTCTTCAACCGTTTTTGCTCCTGACTGGAGGAGGAGGTGGTGGTGGTCAGGGGGATGTGAGGAGTCATGGGGCATGGATAGAAATCACATTCCCCCTCTCCTATCCAGGGGCCTCCTCCCCCTCACCTGAACTTCCCAGGGAAACAGAGTCCAGTTCTACCCTCACCCAACTCCCCCTCCCAACCTCTAGCATCAATGCTTCCCCCCTCCCCCCCCACCCACCTCCACACTTCACTTCAGCTATGATGAAGAGACACCTAGACTTGAAAGGTTAGCCTGCTCCCTCTCCACGGATGCTGACTGACCCGCTGTGATCTGCAGCATCTGTTGCTTTGGGTAAAGATTCCAGCACCTGTGGTGATGTGTTCCTCCAGTTCTTTGGGGCCAGTCCCCCCCCCCCCCCCCCCCCCCCAACCCCCCCCGCTCCGGGCCCTGACGAAACCTCTGGGAAGCTGGAGACACCAGTGAGGAGTTGCCCGGTGAAGTGTGGAAGCCGGCCCAGGGCTTGTACAGCGAGGTGCCCTCTTCCTTTATTCCTTTAGCTGTTGGTCAGTGTTCTGCCTGGCTCCTGCACAGCTGTCCGCCCGGGGGAGAGAACCCTCCGTCTCGGGTGTGCTCCAGCTCACGTTACAGGGAGCAGCAGTTTCCAACTCAGTCCCCCATGCGGCGCAGATCAAAGGAGGGTCTCCCCGCCCCCTGTAATTAAAGGCTGTGTTTACCGGTAAATCCTCACCAGCACTGGCTTCAAAGCCTTAAATAAACAGAAGGCAGGGTGGCCGGATCTGAGGAGGGTTGAAAGAAATCAAAAGAGGCAACAGGTGGGGGGGTGGGGGCGATGATGAATTCTCCACTTTGATTGGTTTTCAACGGACTTGGCTTTCAGCCTCTTCCAGCTGGAATTGCGAAGTCCTGTGGCTCTGTCGCGCGCTCTGGCTGCCCTCCTCCAGAGATGGAGGGTCTCCCTTCAGCACACAGGCTAGGCCGGGCCGGGTGGCAAACTGTAGCCAGTGACTTGGGGGTTTGTCCTGGGCTCGGGGTTGGTGGGAGGAGCTGCTTCATCAAGCAAGGGTGAAGAGAGAGCTGCTCATATCCCCCCCCCCCCCCAAAACGTACTGAGCAAGGTGTGGAGATCCGAACACAAGGCCACGTTTTACTTTATCACTTTGAGGTTGGGGGGGGGGGTGCCTGCAGCACCCTCTCCTGGGAGGCCTCGCCCCCCCCCCCCCCCCCCCCCCCCGCCCCCCCCCCCCCCCCCCCACTCCCCTCTTGGCACCGCCAAGAATGCCAGCTTATTGTCCGAAAGGGTCTACAGAGGACCCTCGATTATCCGAACGATAGAGGCGAGGAGTATTTTGTTCAGGTAATCGAATGCTGGATAGCACAGTTTAGCCGAGCATCGGGACCCTGCGATCTTGCTCGGATAATCGAGGCTCCTCTGTATTTGACCAGTTCCACCAGCACCGTTGAGTGCGTCTCAGCCTCCCCTGATTCTCCGTAACTAAAAATGGAGTCTCGCAGCCTGTCCACCCGACTGAGCCAAAATGAGAGCTGACTGCCACTCCAGTCTCCTCCTCAAGGCTTCTCACGCCATGCTGATACGAACTCCAAAAACTGAGTGTTTGTTGTTCAACATTAACTGGTGTCAGGTGGGATGGCAGCCATGTTGACACGAGCGGGGAGGCTAGTGATATTTCAACCTCCCGTCGGGTGTTAAAAACGCCCAGTTGCTCAAAGCAACAGGCTCCTTTTTAACACAGCAATCACGGCCCTGTGAGTGATGCAAAATCAGAACCCAACTCCAATTTTAGGCCAGAACTGTTTGGGAGCTGCATCACTTGTTCCCTCTCAACAGGCTCCACGGGCGATGGATATGAGAAGGCCCAGCTCAGTCAAGTTATTTCCACGGGCCTTAGGGAAGCAGGTGAGGTGAGGGGGGGTTGGCCAGAAGTCAAAGGAGAGCTCCCTGTGTGAACCAAGCTCTAACTTTCAGACTATTCACCTTGTGCAATTTTCTGTCCTCCCCTCCAGTGTCAAACCTTCCTGGGAGTCTAACCTCCGGGCCTTTCGCTCATCTCATCTACAAGAACATGACGGTTCCTGTCTACACCACTCTGAAAGGGGTAAGGCAATGAACTGGCTTGCGAGAGGTTCGCTGACCGGACGCAACCCACAAGGAACTAGGTTAATACTTTCCATTTGTAAGCTTGTCACGGGGAAAGCTGTTCAACTTGAGAGGAATGTCTCGAATGTGGTGAGGCCATTGCGAGGCATTTATTTTGACTTGGCTGCTCAGGATGTTATGATGAGGATCAGAGAGTCGTGAACACAGCCCAGTCCATCACACAAGCCAAGCTTCCATCCATTGGCTCCATCTATACTTCCTGCTGCCTGGGGAAGGTAGCTGACATCGTCGAAGGCCCCTCCCACCCATCAGCTCTTCCAACCTCTTCTGTCCAGAAGCTTAAACAACAGATTCGAGAACAGCGTCTCCCCCCCTGTTATGAGGTTTCTGAGTGGGCCTCTCAAATCTTGAATTTAATGTTGGTCCCCCTCTTTCTGCACCTTAGTTGCAGCCGGGACATTGTACTCCTCGCTCTGTTCTATCACTCTGTTTGGTATCATCTGCCTGTACTGTGCACAAAACAAAACTTTTCACTGCTCCTAGGTACATGTGACAGTAATGAATCTAATCAAAATCAAAAAAAATCTCTTGAACTGCTGCTGACCAAAGGGACACCCACAACGCTGTTAGGGAGAGAGTTCAGGATTTTGACTCAGCGACACTGAAGGAATGGCTATACATTTCCAGGTCAGGATGGTGGTTGATTTGGAGGTGGAGGGGGGTGGCACGCAGCTGATGTTGTTCCCATGCACCTTCTGCCCTTGTCCATCTAGATGTGCAGGTTTGGAAGGAGCTGTTGATGGACTTGTGTTGAGCGACCGCAGTGAACCCAGTGTATAGCTGCACACTGCTGTCCCTGTGCATTGTGGTGGAGGCAGTGAAGGCTGAGTGACCCCATTTCCTTCCACCTCTCACACACTCTTCCTCGGAAGGATTTATTGATTAGCGATCAGGAGAGAGAGCACTGCCTGTCACCTCAGGGATTCACTTCAGCGTAATGGCTACCAACAGCGCCCAGCATGTCAATGCTCAAATGTCCTGCTTGTGTAGTTTATTAATAACCTGAAAGGAATCCTCTTCACGTGCAATCTGACACACAAACTGATCGCGAGGCCTTTCCACATGAACAGGAGGCTACACTCTTGTGTCTCAGTGGTTAGCACTGTGGAGTTTGCGTGTTCTCCATATGTCTCCATGGGCTTCCTCCAGGTTTAATCCCACATTCCAAAGATGTACAGGTTAGGTGAATTGGCCTTGCTAAATTACCCAGACTCTTAACTGCAACTGTGGGTGATTAGGGATGGGCAATCAATGCTGGCCTCATCTGTGAACAAATTAGGAAAAGTTTGTTTTTAAAAGTGACTCCAATCCCACAGTGAGGTGGTTAACTCCCACCTGCCCTCTGAAATGGCATCTAGGGATGGGGCAACAACACCTCACATTGATGCCCACTCTTACCTGACCCCCCCCACCACAACTGTGAAATAAAACACTTCAGCCATTTTAAAAAAAAAAGACATTGTTCCCATGTGTTGTGGGTAACAGCTCTGTCTTACTGGGAAGGCAGCATTTGTTGCCTTAAAGTCACCTTGCAAAAGACTCAGTGAAGTATCCGTACATGGCACAGAGTGTGGGGAAGGTATCATCATCACAGGAAAGGGCAGTTGGTGGGGAGGGTTCAAATTCCTAAAAAGGAAAGGACAGCCTGACCCACAATAGGATGTGACTGTTGCACCACTGCCAAGCTGACACCCGAGTCCCTAGCTGCAGCTTTGCGTGCAGGCCTCCTTACTCAGCAGCCTCTCAATCCAGCCAGCACCAGGCAGGAAGCGGGGAAGAAAGTGTCCCGTCCCACACTTCCACCAGAAAAGTCCATCCCCCAGAATGCCTGGCTTTTCCACTCACTCTCTGGCCCTCAAACTGAACAATGCTGGACTCAGTCTAACAGCAGGCTGTCCCCATCTCCAGCAGGTTTCAAACGAAAAATTCCCAAAGGAGGTGAAAACGACATGAATTTCTTTCTTAATTTTGCCCTGGGTGTTGCTCAGGCCTCACCCTCGAGAGATCGATCTTTAATGCTTCAGTCCTGCAGGCCCCTCTGAGGCACAGCCTGGATATTTCTCTCTCAGTGTCAGCTCAGAGGCCTGGGCCTCTGTCTAGGAGCTCAGCGAGGGCTTGCTGTGGTTTGTCCCAAGCGAACGGCTGATTTCTTTCCTTCCTGACGCAGAAAGCCACCCAGATCAGCAACGTTCCCTTTCCGGACGAGTCGTCGGGATCCGACGATGACAGCAGCTCCCAAGCCAGCTTTCGGACGTCCGCCGTGGGATCGGAAACGAGGAAGAACAGTGGACCCGGGAGCCCCCGAGCCGTGAAAAGAGGTAGGCATTTGTCAGGATGGGAAACCCAGAGGCTGGCATTAGTCATAGAGTCATATAGCATGGAAACAGATCCTTCGGTCCGTCCAGTCCATGCCAACCATGTTACCAAGCTAAAGTAGTCCCACCTGCCCGCGCTTGGCCCATGTCCCTCCAAACTTTTCCTATTTGTGCACTTATCCAAATTTCCTTTAAATATTGTGATTGTGTCCGCCTCCCCCACTCCCTCTGAAAGGTCATTCCACTCACAAACCACCCTCAGTGTAAAAACGTTGCCCCTCATGTCTTTTTTAAATCTTTCTTCTCATTCCATAAAAATATGCCCCCTAGTTTTGAACTCCCCCACTCTCAGGAAAATACCTTTCGCTATTTACCTTATCTGTGCCCCTCGTGAGTTTATGAAACTCAATAAGGTCACCACTCAACCTCCTATGTTCCAGTGAAAAAAATGTCTTTCCAGTCGTATTTTTGTACCTCAAACCCTCCAGTAACAAACAACGTCCTGGTAAATCTTTGCCGAACCCTCTCCAGTTTAATAATATCCTTCCTATAACAGGGTGACCAGAACTGGACACAGTACTCTTGAAAAGGCCTCACCAATGTCCTGTACAATCTCAACACGATGTCCCAACTTCTATACCCAAAAGACTGAGCAATGAAGGCAAGTGTGGAAAAAGCCTTCTTAACCACCCTGTCTATGTGTAATACAAACTTTTAAAGAATTATGTACCAAAACCTCTGGGTCTCTGTTTTCTACAACACTCCCCAAGGCCCAAGTGTAAATTTTGTCCTTGTTTGTATTATCAAAATGCAAAGGCAGCCAACATGATCAAAGACCCTTCCAACCCCGTTTATGCTCTCTTCCAACCTCTTCCATCAGGCAGAAGATACAGACGCTTAAACACGCGTACCAACAGATTCAAGAACAGCTTTTTCCCTGAATGCTGAATGCTGTCTAACTTCAAGTCTAATGTTGATCTGGCTTTGTGCACTTCCTGCGCAACTGTAACCCTGAATGCCTCTCTCTGTCTAAGGGACCCATGATCTGCATGTCTTGTTATGATCTATTATGGTACTGCACGCAAAACAAAACTTTTCACTGAACTTAGGTACATGAGGGCAATAATAAAACAAACCAACTCAAACTTATCCAAACCCTTGGTGAGTTAGGGGGAGCAATGATAAGTTGCAATTATATAGCACCTGTCACGACTCCATAAAGCGACGCACAAAGTCGGAAACACGGCGCCCAAACTGTGCACAGCAAGATCCCACACAGGTGGCAGTGTGATGATTGGCTTTACCCAGAAGGTCGGTTGCCTGACACGATCCTGAAAAGCTCCCCTTTGAAAGGGTCGCCCTGAGGATCTTTCAGGGTGTCCGGCCCCCTGAGCAGGAAGGGAGGCCGAGTGGATGGGAACAATGGAGAGGGGGTGTCCAGTCGCTTTGATCAAGCACTTTGAACGAGGGACCACCGTGCCTCTTCCAGGCCTTCTTTGCAGAGGCGAATTCAACAAGGAGGTGGATGAGGATCACTTCCCCACCACAGCAGGCCTGATGACAGTCCGCAAAGTGGGTGAGGCACTGGGCATGTCCAAAGGATCGGGTTAAATGGAGGGTGGGAGTGGGGCCTCCTCACCACCAACCTGTTTGAAGATTCCACCAATGAAACGTTCTGCCGAAGAACTTTAACAGTTTGCCGGGGTTGGGGGGGGTAGTGGTTTTGCGACAGGATTGAACACCCTGGAGAGCGTTGAGGACGTCCCATGCAGAGCGTTGCCTTGATGGGCTGCGGTG
Organism: Chiloscyllium plagiosum; assembly: GCF_037043375.1. Taxonomy (NCBI): domain Eukaryota; kingdom Metazoa; phylum Chordata; class Chondrichthyes; order Orectolobiformes; family Hemiscylliidae; genus Chiloscyllium; species Chiloscyllium plagiosum. The sequence continues at coordinate 95,093,612 of NW_028270146.1, read as the reverse complement.
AAAGGTCTTCGTCTGCATCAACCACACTATGAGGTGATAGGAGACAGTGTGCCTATGCAGAGCATCCCGCAACAACATGGCTGGATCCATCCTTGACAATCCCAGAGACTGGGAGGACCTCGGTGCACTGTTGACTGTCAGTGCTGAGGGGCCGAAGGGCCTGTACTGTGCTGTACTGCTCTATGTTAAGCGTCCTGAGAATCTACACACACAGCGTCATGTAGCCGCACACGTCCAGGTGAGGGCGAGCCTGGGGTTGTCTATCCCCCCGCCTTTGGGTGGGCATTTGGGCACCAAGCCCCCGGACAGACGGACATTTCCAAGCTCCGGATAAAACGGAAGATGGTTGGGATGATCACCACAGCTCTGGGATTGGACCGAACCTGCACCAGGTGCTGTGACACAGATAATCAGGATTTCTACCCACAAAGCAGAGGGAACATCATTCCTGCATTCCCAATTCTTGTTCTCCTCTATTTGCTCAAACCTTTTTTTTAGACGCACGTGCCCAATCCCTCCGAAACACATCCACTGGCACCTTCAGGTGACCTGACCTGATGGTGAGGGGGACAAAGGATCAGTTGGTGCGCTTCCAGAAGATGATGGCCTCATTATTACCTCAAATCATCAGCATCACCAACATCCCCTCCCCCCTTCCCCCAACCCCACCCCTACCCACTAAACCCCCCCCCCACACCGAGGCCAGTTTGAACTGACAGCAGATACCAGTCAGCAATCCACTTGGAGAACTATGACTTTGTCCATGGACACAGAGAGTTTGGGCTAAGTGCCCCCACTATCTGGCATCGTCACCACACCCTACCTCCCATCCTTCCTGGGAGTCTCGAGGATACCAACAGCTGAATAGGACAAGCGGGCGAGGGCAGCCTAGCCTGACTCCAGGTTTGATCAGGAAGCTTCCCAGTTCCCACCCGTCCATCGCACCTGTGGTACTGACCTTTCCGCAGAGCAGCTGGATCCATTTGCAGATTCCCTCCCCAACACCCACGCTGGAGAGCATGTCCAATGTGTCGGTGTGTAGTCATCTGTCAAAGGCCTTCTCCTGGTTCAAGGTGTTGAGGCAGAGATCCCACACTTGGGCACTTACATGCCCTGAGTGACAGCAGGACATCTTGCTGCTGGATACACTGTGGGGATTGTTCAGGGTGGAACACCCAACTCCAGAGTTTGGCAGTGACCCTGGACATAGAATTTTGTTGTCCAGATTTGTCGCATGTTGCGATTCCAAACTCCTGCAGCATCTGGTTGATGTGGATTTTTGCAATGCATCTTGTAGATGGTACACACCGCTGCTACTGAGCGTAGGTGATGGAGGGAGTGGATGCTTGTGGATGTGGTGCCAATCAAGCGGGCTGCTTTGTCCTAGTGAGTTGCCAGAGGAAGTGGTGGAGGCTGGTACAATTGCAACATTCAAGAGGCATTTGGATGGGTATATGAATAGGAAGGGTTTGGAGGGATATGGGCCGGGTGCTGGCAGGTGGGACTAGATTGGGTTGGGATCTCTGGTCGGCATGGACGGGTTGGACCGAAGGGTCTGTTTCCATGTTGAACATCTCTGTGACTCTCAGTGTTGGAGCTGACAGGCGAGTTGGGAATATTGCATCACACCCCTGACTTGTGCTTTGGAGACGGTGGATAGGCTGGAGGTGAGTGACTCACTGCAGTATTCCTAGCCTCTGGCCTGCTCTTGGAGCCACATGTGGCAAGTCCGTTGGAGCAATGGAATGTGAAGCTGCCTCCTGCCCCTAACCTGCAATCCCTTTCTGAGCTGCCCATTGGTCAATGGTCATACTTGGATGTGGTTGAAATGGATTATGAGTAAAGGGAGGGAGGTCACGATGTGTCTGCCTTTTCTTGCAGGGGTCTCGATGTCTTCAGTCAGTTCTGAGAGCGATTACGCCATCCCTCCCGACGCCTACTCCGTGGACAGCGACTATTCTGAGCCGGAACACAAGCTCCTTCGGACCTGCTCTGTCTACTCTGCGGAAGGCAACTGCACCGTAAGTGCTGGGCAAACTGCACCCTCAGAACATGGGGGGAGGGGGCCACTGAGTGAGCAATCAGGCATCTCCTTCAGGGGTGTACAGGAGCCATTGTAATATCCCCGGGGCAAAACATTTGCACTCAGAATTAATGTCATCTGCAAGTCAATGCAAACTCCACACATGTTGGACAGTTACCTCCCAGATTGTTGTCAGTTAGTTCACCTGGTCCCTTGACACGTTTTTCACAGCTTCCTGAGTAGATCAGGGTCCGATCCTCTCACGGCAACTATCGGTGCCCTCCCCTGCCCACTTCCCCACCCACGGCGTGAGGGGAAGGTCGGGGGGATGTTTAAGAGAGATGTGCGAAGCATGCTTTTCACACACAGAGGGGTGTGTGCCTGGAACGCGCTGCCGGAGAGGTGGTGGGAACAGATACAATAGCAACATTCAAGAGCACCCAGACAAATACGTGAACAGGAAGGGAATAGAGGGATACGGATCCTGTAAGTGAAGACAGTCCTAGTAAGAAGGGCAAAATGTGTCGGCGCAGGCTTGGAGGGCCAAATGGCCTGTCCCTGTGCTGTATTATTCATTGCTTAGATTTACTTAGCACTATACCGTGAGAAAAATTCCCAAGATGCTTCACAGCCTCGCGATCTGTCAGAGTTTCGCCCAGAACAATGTGGGTAAATATTCAAAGACGACCTGAATCTTGCTTACAACTGATGTTTAAGAAAGTTGTAGGTCAAAGTGGACAGGTTTATGGAGGGGAATTCTACAGCATGGGGATGAGAGTCAGGTCAGAAACACTCTCTCTCTCTCTGTCTTTATCACTATCTCTCTCTCTGTCATTATCTCTACCCCCCTTTCTCTCTTTCTTTATCTCTCTCTCTCTCCTTCCTCTCTCTCCCTCCCTCTTTCCCCTCTCTTTCTCTTTCTCTCTCTCTCTCTCTCTCCCCCCCTTCTCTCTCTCTCTCTTCCCCTCCCCTTTCTCTCTCTCTCCCTCTCTCTCTCAGCTCCAATGGCCTTTTATGTCTTTGTCCATCTGGAGCAATACTGGACTGACTGAGCCAACAATGGGTACGTTGCACCCTCACCAGACTTTAGGAATGAGGTGAGGTTCCTTGAGACGCTGCAGGAAGATTGACTAGCATGTTCTGGTGGTAGTGCAGGCACTTTAGCTCAGGTGAGTTCACAGAACCTGGTGAGGGGAGGTGGGGTAGTGCTCAAGTGTAGGAGGTCGAGGTGAGATTTGATTGAGCTGTACAAGACGATGATGGGCTTTGATCAGCTAAAGAAAGAAAGGCTATTCTCACCAGCTCATGGTACCTAGACATAGGGGATTAGGTATATATAGTCCTGGGCAAGTATTGAGGAAAGGGGGAGCAGAAGGAAGACTTTTTTTCATACAGCAAATGGTCATGAGCGAGAACTCTCTCTGCCAATTTCAGAAGGAGGAAAGATGGTATACATTTGGGCGGCACGGTGGCACAGTGGTTAGCACTGCTGCCTCACAGCGCCAGAGACCCGGGTTCAATTCCCGCCTCGGGTGACTGACTGTGTGGAGTTTGCACATTCTCCCCATGTCTGCTTGGGTTTCCTCCGGGTGCTCCGGTTTCCCCCCATAGTCCAAAAATGTGCAGGTTAGGTGAATTGACCATGCTAAATTGCCCGTAGTGTTCAGGGGCAAGGGTAAATGTAAGGGAATGGGTCTGGGTGGGTTGCGTTTCGGCGGGTCAGTGTGGACTTGTTGGGCCGAAGGGCCTGTTTCCACACTAAGTAATCGAATCTAATTAGTCCTGCAGGCCGCAGGCGGGGAAACATAGAAGATAGGAGCAGGAGTAGGCCTTCAGACCTGTCCCACTATTGTGTATGACCTTGGCTGACAATTGAGCTCAATACCCTAATCCCAGCGTTACCCCCCACACTCCATATCCCTTGATCTCTTTATCCACTACAAGCTAAATCTACCTCCTTCTTGAAAACACAACGCTTTGGCCTCAACCATTTTCTGTGGTAGTGAATTCCACTGGCTTACCAGTGTCTGGGTGAAGAAATTTCTCCTCACCTGAGTCCTAAAAGGTTTAGCCCTTATGCTTAAACAATGACCCACGGTTTCTGGACTCCCATCCTCATCAGGAACATCCTTCCTGTATCTAGTCCTTCCTCCAATCCTATTAGAGCTCTATAGGTTTCGATGAGATCCACACTCAGATCAACTGCTCACCCACCTCAGCTACTGCTAATTCCGGCACTGCATCCTGACTCGGGTATCTGTGATTGGAGTGACCCCGTCTATGTGTGTGTGTGTGTGTGTGTGCTGTATTCAGGAGCCTTTGGAGAAGTCTGGCTATCTGCTGAAGATGGGAGGTCAGGTCAGGACGTGGAAGAGACGGTGGTTTGTGCTGAGAAATGGAGAGATCCTGTACTACAAGTCACCTGTGAGTACCCTCAAAACGCAGCCTTTCAACTGAATTGGACACTTTGGAGACCCATTAAATTCTCAACAAAATGTTGCATTTTTCTCTCTTTCTCCTGCAGAGCGACGTCATCCGGAAGCCGCAGGGCCGGATCGAGCTCAGTTCCTCATGTCGTATCATTCGGGGAGAAGGAGCACAAACCTTCCAGGTCAGAGCCTCCTGTCTCTATAGAGTGTGCGAGGGTGTGTGTGTGTGTGTGTGTGTGTGTGTGTGTGTGTGTGTGTGTGTGTGTGTGTGTGTGTGTGTGTGTGTGTGTGTGTGTGTGTGTGTGCGCGCGCGTTGATCTGGTTGGTTGCAGGGTTTGAACTCCTGCCTCTAATCCCTGCTGCTGGTACCCTCACCCGGGCCTGTCTTCCCTCCAGCATTTACTACTCCACACCCCCTCAGGCTGTCCACCCTCTGTAAACTGCAGCTCATCACAAACTCTACCCCAACTTGCACCGACTCCCATTCCACCCACCACCCCATGTGCTCATTGGTTTCCCATCTCACTGTTTCATTTCTTCGGCTTTTGTTAAGATACCTCCCTGACTTGGTTCATCCCTATCTCTGGAACATCCTCCCCTCTGCGCCCCTCTAATTCGATCCTCTCTTTCCTTTGCTTTATCTCTTGGGCTGTGGCCTAGGCTCTAGACTTCCTTCCCTACGTCTCTGCCTCTCTAGCTCAAATCTCCATTAATCTGCTTCCTAACCCTACCTCTTCGGCCAAGCTTATAGTCCTAGTGCCTTCATCAGGTACAAATATAGGAATCGGGTCACTAGCTATCTCTGTTCTGCTCCACGCTTCATTAAGACCATGCCTGAACTGATAACTCCACATTCCTGTCCAAGCCCAGCAACCTTTCACCCTCGAATCTGGACTCTCTCCATCTCTGCCTTAACCATATTCAAGGACGAGGCTTTCATCGCCTTTTATGGAACAGAGTCCCAGAAACTTGCAGCCCTCTGGAACAAAACAATTTCTCCACATCCCTGTTTTGAATGGACAACCCCTTATTTCTAAACGTGACTCCTAGTTGTAGATTCTCTCACATCCTCTCCACGTTCGTATAAAAGGGACTGAAGGGGCAACGTTTTCACCCAGAGGGTGGTGCGTGTATGCGACGAGCTGCCAGAGGAAGTGGTGGAGGCTGGTACAATTACAGCATTTAAAAGGCATCTGGATGGGTATATGAATAGGAAGGGTTTAGAGGGACATGGGCTAAGTGCTGGCAAATGGGACTAGATTAATTGAGGATATCTGGTCGGCATGGATGAGTTGAGCTGAGGGGTCTGTTTCCATGCTGTACGTCTCTGTGGCAATCATCCTGTCAAGAACATCAGATTCTTACTTCAATCAAATTAGTGCAATAAACATTCTCTGAATTGCTTCTAATATATTTACATTCTTCTTTATATCAGGAGCTGTGCATCGATTTTGTGATGTGGTCTCACCACTACCCTGTTTAACTCCCTACTTTTAAAATCCATTCCCTTCTCAAAGAGCAACAACGTTCCATTAGTTTTCCTGCCTACCTGCTGTTCCTGCATACTAACCTGCCATGTTTCATGCACCGGGACACCCAGATCTCTCTGCATCTCGGAGCTCTGCAACCTCTCACTTCAGTTTTAAGTCTTCCTAGCAATGTGGATAATTCCACACTTGCCCAGATTAGAATCCATTCACCATAATTCCACTCACGAAGCCTATACCTTCCATATTTAGCCCCTTTATGTCCCTTCACTACTTGCTTTGCGTTGTCAGCAAATTTAACGACCTTACATTTGTTGTTTCAATAAATTGTGAACAGTTGAGGGCCAGTGGCACCCTACTCATTACACCTTACCAACCAGAAAATGACTCAGCAGCAAACTTTATCTGATTCCACCTCCATGGAGCCCCTTGGGTGGTTTTACTGCAGTCTTTAATCTATATTATTTCGTGCAAATGAAGTGCCTTGTATTAGTTTTAAGCAGATTCACGTAGTTCAAGCAGTAGAACGCAACTTCATGGACCAACCACATTTGCCCAGTTCAGTTTGATTTTTCACATTGATCAGAATCCCGACAGTATGGAAAACAGGCCCTTCGGCCCAACCAGTCCACACCGACCCTCCGAAGAGTAACCCACCCAAACCCATTCCCCTTCCCTATATTTACCCTTGATGAATGCATCTTACACTATGGGTAATTTCCCATGCCCACTTCATCTGACCTGCACATCTTTTGGATTGTGGAGAATGTACAAACTCCACACAAGTCAGTCGCCTGAGGCGGGAGTCCTTGTTGCTTGATTTGCTTCAGTAAAATAACTTCCCTCCAGCATATCACACCTCTGGACCTGAGCAAAACCTGTCATCTTTCCCCAAAAATATATTTTATTTGTAAAAGTGTATTGCACAATATTTCAACTTGAAGGTGAAACTTTTTTCTGCATAGCATTTCTTACTTTTATGTTATTCAATACAATTGTTATCATAGAATCACCGTAGTGTGGAGGCAGGCCATTTGGCCCATCGAGTCCACACCAACCCTCTGAAGAGCATCCCACCAGGCATCTCCCCTCCCATATCCCTGTAATCCTGCCTTTTTCATGCTAACCCATCCAGCCTGACATCTCTGGACATTATAACGTGGCCATCTTACAACCTGTACATCTTTGGACTGTGGGAGGAAACCGGAGCACCCGGAGGAAACCCACGCAGACACGGGGAGAATGTGCAAACTCCACACAGATAGTCACCCGAGGCTGGAACCGAACCCAGGTCCCTGGCGCTGTGAGGCTGCAGTGCTAACCACTGTGCCACCGTGCAGCCCTGGAAAGGGTTAATATTTACAATGTTCATTGCCAGGCCAGCCATAAAGCCCCAGGGCGAAGCATGAGAAACCGAAAGTGACAGGAAGTGTAATAAAAATAAACTTTTCTCCGTGCACCATGTTCCACGCTGTGGGATCTCGTTAATACTCTTCAGGTTCACAATTGTAGCTTTTTCAAAAGCACTGCCTTTGTGGACCGTCTTTCTGTCTATTCATTTCCGTATTGTGTACGTCCCTCTGTTTGCACTCAGGACCAGATTCCTCCAAATACAATAGGTGTAAAATGCTTATGGAATGCAAGGAAAGCCTCTCCGACACCATCCCTGAGCATTTCCAGAATTTTCTGGGTTTTTTCCAAATAAATCATCCATTCAGTGTTTTGCTTTGGAGGGCGGACATTACAGTGAGCGTCCTAACCACACTTGGACATCTCTAAATAAGAAACTGCTTGCGAACGCTTTGAAAATCTGAACATGCAAACTCTTTCTTCCAAATCCTTTCAGTGGCGAGGATCGGTCAAAAAGTCTGAAATGTGACAAGTCACCGCCAGCATATTGCATGGCACTGGGGAGGGATCTGAGTAGACTGGGGCTATACACTCATCAAAATTTAGGATAAGGGGGGGACATCTTATAGAAATCTATAAAATTATGAAGGGAATAGATAAGGATGGGAAGCAGGGAGGATGTTTCCACGGGCGGGTGAAACTAGATCGAGGGAGCACAGCCTCGAAATAAGGGGTAGCAGATTCAGGACGGAGCTGAGGAGGAACCTCTTCACCCAGGGGGTTGTGAATCTGTGGAATTCCCTGCCCAGGGAAGGGGATGAGGCTTCCTCGTTGAATGTCTTTAAGGCAAAGGTAGATTTTTGAACAGTAAAGGAATTAAGAGTTATGGTGAGCGGGCGGGTAAGAGGAGCTGAGGCCATGAATAGGGTCAGCCGTGATCGGATTAAATGGTGGGGTGGACTCGAAGGGGCCACTCCTGCTCTTATTTCATGTGACATCGAAGGGGATTGGGCTAGGTTCTGTTTGTCCTGTAGCATGTTGGAGCCAGGCTGCTGAGTGTACCCAGTAAGGGGCACATCGCCGTCGCAGCAATGCAGCTTTGTCGCAGGGTCTCCTGAGAATCGCAGCCCATTCACGAGTCGCTAACCCCGCCCCTGTGGCCTCCTCTCCCGACTGACCCTTTCTCTGTCTCTCCCGGCAGCTGGTGACTGAGAAAAGGACGTACTATCTGACGGCGGACTCACCGAACATCCTGGAGGAGTGGATCCGGGTACTGCAGAGCATTCTGAAGGTGCAGCTCGCTGGCCCGGCCATCACACAGACCGAATCGAAGCCCTCTGTCCGAGGCTGGCTGACTAAGGTTCGAAGCTGCTGTCTGACTTCGCACGCTCCCATCCTCATGCCCCCCTCCCCCCCGCCAGCCCTCATTCCCAGGAGGACGTGACAACACTCGTCCGTTGCCACATCAAAATGCAGGAGGTTCCACCTCCAGTCAGCACACGTTGCGCTGCATTTTACCAGCACCAGGGCTTCAGGCCAATTAAATTCCACGGCCCGACATGCCCAATGCCTACCTGCTCTTGCAGAAGGACACGGGGCAGGCTGCACCCCCACATTTGAGGGCGCCATCCCGCTGCTGCTGGGATTTAGCGGGAGAGCAGCTTTGTTAGTTTTCCCCTTGACTTGGTAATTCTTGCAAAATGTCCTGATGAGTGCCAGACAAATGGCCTTCATTCAATCCGAGGACCCAGCAGCCCTCTCAAATGGATGTGGAAGATCCCAGGGTACTCCTTTAGTTGTATCAGAGGCAGTACCTGGAATACCGTGTGCAGTTCCAGCTACCTTTTCTAAGGAGGAACAGCGTTGCCAAAGGGGGAGCGTAGCTGAAGTTCGCGAGCTTGGTTAATGGGATGGGACTGTCCTCCGAGGAGTCTGGGCCTTTTCCTTCAGAGTTGCGAGGCAGAGAAAATTCTGAAAGGGTTAGACAAAGCGCGTTGCAAGAAGGACATCTTCCCCGACTGTGGGAGTCTGAAACCAAGGGGAGCCAGTCTCGGAATAAAAGGCAAGCCATTTAGAACTGAGCTCAGGAACCGCTTGAGTCAGAGGCCAGTGAAGCTTGGGAATTCTAAATCCGAGAGAGAAAATGTGGAGGTCAATCATTGAGTCAAGAGAGAGATTGCTAGATTTCTAGTTATTAATAACACCAAGCGACATGGGGATAGCACAGGAATAGAGTGTTGAGATAGATGAGCAGCCATGATCGAGGATGATGGCCTCATCTCGCTTCCTGTATTCCAAAGTGCTAAGAGGCGCTCTTGTTAGAGAGTAGAACAAGACACACAATGACCTACTCCTGCTCCCATGTTCCTATCGAAGGAAAAGTCCAATGTTAATTCGTCCACAGAGCTGACTCAGACAGAGGTTTGACCATGGATCTCAATGCTGTTTTCAGAAGATTGCCTGTTGCTGACACCTTGCCTATATTACACCAGTGACTATATTTCAAAGGCACTTCATGGGGTTGTGAAGCACTTGGGAAGGTCCTGGGGTCACTGTAGGAATGTGAGAGTATTAGGTAGCACAGTTACTCGCATCACGTCCACGATCCTCAACACTCTCAGCTCTCTGTGTTGGCATTATGTTTGGCCGCTGTCAGTGATATATATAATGTTTTCTAGACTGTGAGAACCCTTACAGTGCTCTGTCTGTCATGACAGTGGGAAAACCCATTTATCTCATCTTCCCTAAAACAATGATCTAGACATGACCATACAGCGGAGTTAATCCAATAGCTCTAATACAGGAACAATGGGCCATAGAGTCTCCTTCAGGGACTGCATCAATCTCCCATTCTGATACCCCTCTCCAATCTGTGAGAACAAAATGTAAACGAGATTGGAAGGAAGGGTTTCTTCTGCGTGTTCACTACTCGTGCCCGTGTGTGAAAGAGCACGTACCCCTGTGATATCCTGTATCCTGTGTGATAACCTGATTGATTCAGAGGCCAGTCTTCACCCCAAGGAGGGGATACAGAGGTTCACGATGGTGGAGTGTGTGGGGAGGTGAAATACTCCATTTGCAGAAATGGGGCCACAGCAATGCTCAGTCCACCTGACACTGCCCCTGTAATTCCATTCTAATGGAGTTGGTGATAATGCAGATCGAGATAGGTTTGAACCAGCTGCTGTTGCGTCCGGGATTGATTTCTCCCGTTGTAACAGGGGCACTCTGGGTAAATGGTGTGTTTGTTTTGTGTGTGTGCGCACATTTGGCCTTAACACACAGCCCCGAGAGTTCAGGCAGCCAGATGTTTCTTTAGAATCGGCTAGACCGAGCATCTGTTTCACATTTCAGCTCAGATAGTGGGAGCAGCCAGGTCACTCACTTGTTTGACACTTGAATGAGGACTCTCTTCAACTGGCACCAGTTCAGAAGCAGTGCATCCGTGAAACTCATTAAGATACTTGAACTGATGCCAGACTGGAAGAATATTCAAATTGTTGCTTCATTGTTTGGAATTGTGTTTCGTGCTAACAGTTTGCTTTCTGTCAATGCTCCCGATGAGACACAGTGGTGAAACCATTACCCCAGCTTGCACTGAGTGCAAAGTCCACGGTTGATTAGTAGAGCTCAGGGAGCCTCTGGAGACATTGGGCATCTGTTCTCAACGCCCCCCTGTTGTTTCTTTAAGACACACTCCCATTTATCAACAAACTCAAATTCAGTACGATCCTGAGGGTACATCACTTTATGTGGACTTTGAAAGGCAATCAGCAATACAAAGTACATTCTGGGCAGGCCTTCCAATAACGTGTAAACCTCTTGCTGCATTCTCCCCCGGCCCACCCCAACAACAGTGTGTTGGAGGCCGGAGGGAATGTGGTTGACCATGCAGGTCTGCTCCCAACTACATGTCTCTCAATATGTGCTCAGACCGTTGCTGTCCATTGTGAGCAGGCTCCACATCCAAGCTCAGCTGATGTCCACGCACACGTCTCCTCAGGACATTGTCTGACGTTGGGAGTGGGAACCTCGGCTAACATCCCCATAAGCTTCTCTGGGCCATTCAACCCTCCTCCAACTTTGTGTTTCTCCTTTGCCAGCCTCTTGTACGTTTCCCATTTCTTTCACACCACCATTGATGCTCCTGCCTTTGGCTGCCTAGGTTCCATCTTCCAGACCTCCGCCTTGACATCTTGAGCATTAGGCACCAACCATTAACAGTGGTGGTTGGGGAAGATCACTGCCATCAATCCTCCTTTCTCTGTTAGGCCCAAGGACCTGTTATGGTAGAGGATAAACCACTAGACAGTCTTAGCAGAAGAGTCACTTATCTTACTTAACAAGGTGTAACCAATTGCAGGATAACAGTAGTCACATGATCATGAACTAATTATGCATAATGACAACTATCAGGAGCCAGGTATGTCACGTCTGTCTCCATTGGGACCTTGTGCAAGCAGAACTATTTCTCTGTTGGGTTGATGTTGTGATTTTAAGAGGTGTGTTTTGTCCTAGTTTCTTTTAGAGAGAGACTGGGGACAGATGGTGAGCAGCCTATGAGAAGATAAGCGATTTGTGCAACCTTGGAGTTTTATTTTTGAAGTTGGAACAATAGAAGCATCTTGAATGGGTGTTGTCCAGTTCTTGCAGACCAGGCTTTCTAGTTATTTTAGGTATTTTTTAGGTTTGGCATTAAGCAGTTGCTGTTGACGTCTCAACAGGGTTGGAAACTGCAGTAAATATTTCCTGGCTGCTTGATATCTTTTCTGTCTCTACTGCTGGATTGCATGTGAGACAGTCTGTTTCTGAATTTGCCTTTCTGCCAAGGGGTGTGTACACGGGATGTTACTATATTGGAACAGTTAAACATTAATTATTACTGTATCTATTATTCAGTTGAGTTTTCCAATAGAGTTAAGTTATTCGAAATTCTTCTTTCTTTTGTCAAGTGTTAACTATCGTGTTCAAATAAATTGTGTTTTGCTTAACATCGAGTAATTTGACCAGTCGCATTGCATCTGGAACACAGCACTTTACATTTGCCTTTAATATAAGAAAAATTAAGGGTCCAGGTTACCTTCTTAAAATATTTTGAGGGGGTCTGATCTGGTCCATAATGCAGACCAGAGATTATGTCTCATCATCAGGTTGGGTGCAGTGAATGCAAAGTCAGCATTAACTCTTTCAGAACAATTGTACAAGATTTCTCTAAACCCTTGCACCTTTCCATCTCACTCCTCCTTCCAGCTGCCCATTAAAGCCTAACTCTTTAACCACATGTTTGATTGCCTGGCCTTACAGCTCTCGCAGACCAGACTTTCTAGTAATTTTAGATATGTTTTAGGTTTGGTGTTAAGCAGTTGCTATTGACGTCTCAACGGGATTGGAAACTGCAATAAATATCTCCTGTGTCTGTGTCTGTTGTTGTCTGATTACACTCCTGCGAAGTGACTGGTTGGGGGACGTTACACTGTCTGATTAAAGGTGCTATATTAATGCAAATTGTTGATAGATTTTGAGCCTTTCCTGATCTGGATGCACTTATTGCACCCTTAACTGGCCCAGCCATCTCTGGATGAACACTAGGATTGGCTGCTGTTTGTGTCACTCTGTTATAATGAAGTTTGCATGCTAATATTTCAAGCTGCATCAACGATGTGGAGTCAATGACTTTCTCAAGGTGGCGGTTCCACATGTCTGAACTTGACAGCTGGTTTAGCCTTGTTCTGTCATTAACGGCACCACGAGACTATCTCTTTAACGACATGCCCCGCTGATTTTGGGATATGACTAACAGAGCCTGTGCAGTTTATGATACAAACCAGTGAACTTAGAGATCCATCCTGATTTACATTTCAAAAAGAAAGTCAAGATGAGTCGGAAAAGTGATTTGAACTTTGTTCCAGTGTTGGACAGAATTGCCAGCTGCATTGCCTCGGGTACGAACTCTGTTCTAGTCCAGGGCATCATATTTGGGTGGAGGGATTTGAATCCTGCTTTGAATCCTGCTTTGAATCCTTTCTAACCGCGGCAAAGTAGGGAATGCCGTTCGGGATTCAATCTGAGACTCCAACGCAATTAGGCGGCTCAGGGCAGCCTTCCCTCAGGCATTTTACCTCCCACAGCCGCCAACTGGTGGAAACCATTGCATAAAGTCAATCAGATGTTTTGATTATCGTGTGGGAAATGCTTGATATCCTTGTTAACCTGAACACAAAGGAAAGATGAAGGGCTTCTGTCCGAAACGTCGATTTTCCGGCTCCTCGGATGCTGCCTGACCCGCTGTGCTTTTCCAGCACTACTCTGACCTAGACAAAGGAAAGATGCCCCACTTATTCTCTTGGTGATTGACTGTCCTTCCTGCATATTACAGGTGAGGCATGGCTACTCCAAGCTGGTCTGGTGCTCCCTCGTAGGAAAGGTCTTCTACTACTATCGGAACCAAGATGACAAGGTAGGACCAGTGATCAGGTCTGGTGACTGACTGAAGCCAGCCGATTGCAGAGCAAGTGAGCGCGATGCCATTTGAGACGTGCTCCATTGACCGTGCTTGCTTAGTGTGTAACATGTAACTTGAACATATCAGTACAGTGTATACCTACAGTATGTTCACAGCATGTGGCTCATGGGAAATCCAGATGTTGGAGCTTGCAATTATCTTTCATCTTCCTTTGTGCATTTGACAGGGTTAAACAGTAAGGTGAAACGCAGAATTGTTCTTTGATGGCTGAGGGAATGCCTTCCTGTCTGGTTTTCTAAATCACGTCAGATTTTAATTAAGTACACATCCATGGGAGACAGGGATTTTACAAAACAGTGGAAGTGTCCCTATCTCCAGACCAGAAGGACAAAATTCCAGTTCCACCTGCTCCAGCGGTGTGTCATCGTGTGTCTAAGCAGGCTGATTAAAACTCTGTGGATATATGGGAGACATATTTGTGTGCATTTTCACCAATATCACTGGACACCTTTAAAACGGTGGCTCCCCAGCACTTTCTATGTTGGGCATCTCTGACTTACAAGTTCCCTGAAAATGTGAACAAAGCCAAAAGGCCCGAAATATGTTAGGTTTTAATAATAAGAATAGGACCAGAGTACGGAGGGAAAGGAGTAGTGGTGAGTTTTGAAGAGGATATAGTAACTGTTCTGTGCAGGCCTGGAAACCCATTACAGGACGGGCACTAAAGGCATAGACACAAGAGAGTGAGTTCCTCGATGATCAGCTTAGCCGTCAACCTTCAAGTAAATAGAAGCTAGGTGTCTCATTTCTGTTACACGTGGATAGCCGAGGCCATGGTAGTGACGTATTATTTGGAATCCAAATTCATGGCTTCAGAAATTCACAGAAATAGGAATGTGCACTTATTGTCATAGAGTCATACAACACGGAAACAGACCCTTTGGTCCAACCAGTCCATGCTGAGCATTATCCCAAACTAACCTAGTCCCCACGACCTGCTCTTGGCCCATATCCCTCCCAACCTTTCCTATTAATTTATTTATCTAAGTATCTTTTAAACATTGTAACAGTGCCCACACTTCCTCAGGAACTTCATTCCACACACCAACCACCTTCAGTGTAAAAACTTTGCCCTCCCATGTCTTTTTTTAAAATCTCTCTCCTCTCACCTTGAAAAATATGCCCCCTTGGCTTTAAATCACCCTCCAAGGAAAAAAGAACCTACCATTAATTCTATCTATATCCCTCATGATTTTATACACCTCTGTAAGGTCACCTTCTAATCCCCAGTGAAAAATGTTCCACCCTACACAGCAGTTTTTTGTAAGTCATATCTCTCATACCATCTTAAAATAAAGAACACTCTCATCCTGTTACGTATTCTCTCCCAGGACCATGTTGCCATAGAATCCATACTGTGTGGGGGCAGGCCTTTTGGCCCATCAAGTCCACACTGCCCTTCATAATAGCATCTCACCCCATCCCTGTAACCTTGCATTTCCCCATGCCTAATCCACCTAGCCTGCACATCCCTCCATGCTATGGACAACTTAGCATGGCCAATCCACCTAACCTGCACATCTTTGAACTGTGGGAGGAAACCCACGCAGACATGGGGAGAACGTGCAAACTCCACACACACAGTCGCCCGAGGCTGGAATCGAACCTGGGACCCTGGGCAGTGTAAGGCAGCAGTGCTAACCACTGAGCCACTGTGCCACATGAGGGGATGGTGCTTCTACTAGAGTGGACAGGTAAGAGGGGAATGTAGTGCTGATTGAATTTTGATGGCAACAAAACCAAACCATTAATTGATGTAAAGTGGAGAAAGAATTGACTGTCTGTTTTCTCCGGTTTGGGGAGTCAGTAGTTTAGAGTTGCTTCAAAGAAGCTGAGGAGAGAAATCAGAAGAGATTGCATCAGAAAGAGCGCAGCTGGAGAATGGAGCCCTTGACCACACGTTTCATTTTAAGGAAAATTTGAGCAAAAGATAAAAAGATAGAGGGAAGCGAGCAGGGCAGTGAGTTTAATTTTAGAATACTCAGCCATGAACCAAGACAAACACAGTTGGTTATGTGACCTCATCCAAGGTTGTAAACTGTAGTTGTAAATGGCATGTTGTCATCAAATAACAGTTCAGTTTTGTTGCTACTTATGTTCCAAAACCCCACTTAATTAGGTGTGTTGATGCGATAACTACTTCAATTCAGATATTCTAATGTTTTCACCAACATTAAGATTCAAGAATATCAGGAGAGACATGAGTTTTGGGTCCGTGGTTACCTTTCTGAGGCTTTTTTGGATGTATGCTTGGTTAAAATGTGCTAATGGCCCAGGCTTCAACCAAAATGTCATAAAATGGCAAAAGGGGAAGGTCTGTGGGATACTCATGCACAGGTTGAAAGTGGCCTACCATCTGAAAGATCCATGAAAGTTGCATCCCTCAGTGGTAGGCCTCAGGAGGACGACAGTGACAATCCAGCAGTAGGTCTAACTGAGGCCATGTGGAGGTGATTGACCACTCATAAATGTAAGCTGGGTGGCTTCACCCAGCTTTGGCTTCGGGTAAGAGGGAGGTTAGCCAAGAGGTTTGACTCTCTGTGTTTTTGTCCCAGTTTCCTCTAGGCCACCTGAAGGTCCGGGAAGCTAAGATCGGAGAGGTGGACCGTTCCTGCGACTCCGATGAGGATTATGAGGCAGGAGGCCGAGGATTCCTCTCCTCACACTTCACAGTCATCATCCATCCAAAGGATCAAAGCCCGACTTACTTGCTGATTGGGACCAAACAGGAAAAGGTGAGCGACATGTTAAAGAATAACGTTAAAGTCAACTCAGATCTTTGAGTGTAGGAGTTGGGACGTCATGCTGAGGTTGAACAGGACATTGGTGAGGCCTCTTCTGGAATACTGCATCCAGTTCCAGTCATAGGAAGGTTATTATTAAGCTGGAGAGGGATCAGAAGAGATTTACCAGGATGTTACTGGGAATGGAGGGTTTGAGATATAAAAATAGGCTGGATAAACTGGGACTTTTCTCCCTGCAGCCTAGGAGGATGAGAGTTAACCTTATAGTTTATAAAATCATGAGGGGTATAGATAAGGTGTCTTTTCCCTAAGGTGGGCGATTTCAAGACTAGGGGTCATATTTTTAAGGTGAGAGGGGAAAGATTGTAAAAAGACGTGAGGGGCATTTTTTTTTAACACAGAGAGTGGTTTGTGTGCGGAACCAACTTCCAGAGGACATGGTGGATGCAGGAACAGTTACAATGTTCAAAAGACATTTGGATAAGTACATGAATAGGAAAGGTTTGGAGGGATATGGGCCAAGCACAGGCAGGTGGGACTAGATTGGTTTGGGATTCTGGTCGGCATGTATTGGTTGGACCGAACAGTCTGTTTCCATGCTGTATGACTCTAACCCTTCCTGAAAAAATTCAGGAAAGGGTGGGGCAAAATGAATGGAACATCTGCCAAGTGTTGTGATTACCATTGGGCTGAAGATATCTACCTCGATGGAGTACCCATCAGTGCAGACGGTGGAGTACAGTGCACACCGGTGTACATAGTTCGGTATCAATGACACCATGATGGGGAGGAAAAGGTAGTTATCAGGAAGAGGTTGAGATTCTGCTCAGGGTCATGCATAGCTTGGCAGAGGGAGTTTAATGCGGGAAAATGTGAAATTCTTCCCTTCAGCAGGAAGAATAGAATTTAGAAAGAGAGAGATCACTCAACTCTGAGGTACAGAGGGATCTGGGTGTAGTGGTTCATGAATGGCAAAATGTTACCCTGCAACGTACAAGTGAGTGTATGTCAGTTGTCTCACGGATAATGGAATTCAAAATCAGGGACATTGTACTGGGTCCAGAGACTGGAAATCTGTGTACAGTTTTGGTCTCGTTTCAAAAGGGTATAATTGCATTGGAAGCACTTCAGAGACGATTCAGTTCTATCTCTGGGACAATGGACTGATCTTATGAAGAAAGGTTTGCAGCAATTAGGACATAGTGAGGACTGCAGATGCTGGAGAAGTCAGAGTGGATGAAGTGTGGTACTGGAAAAACACAGCAGGTCAGGGAGCATCTGAGGAGCAGGAGAGTCGATGTTTCGGGCTTAGCCCTTTATCAGGATTTTTGAAGGGAAAGGTTAAAGAGCTTGGGCCTTTACCCTTTGGAGTTCAGTCGAATGATTTTTGAAACGTAAGATCCTGAGGGTGTCTCAATTGTGTAGAAACTAGGAGGTTGCTTTCTGTTGTCAGGGAGACAAGAAGTAGGGAGAGCAAGGCTTAAAAATAAGAGGTCTCCATTTTAAGATGAAGATGAAGAGTCCTTTCCTCTGATGGCCATTAGTCGGTAGAATTCTCTTTCCAGAATGGAGAGGAGGATGGGCCTTTGAATTAAGGAAGACAAGAGTTATAGTTTTATGGGAGTTAAAGGGGATGGGGATCAGTCAGGATGTAGGAGTTGTGATTGACCATGATCTTAGTGAAGAACAGAGCAGGTTCAGGGAGCAAAATGACCTCCCTGTCTTATGGCCTCCTGCAGGGCTGGCACCCCTTCAGGATTTCCCAGCATTCTTCAGGAATTAAGGACTAATCTCTCCTTGGAGGAAACCAGGAGAAAAAAAAGAAATGCCCTTTCAAACCTCTTTGAAGATGTTTGTTAATGAATGATTAAGACATTGGTTGTGGGAAACACAACTGTGTCAAGCATCATCCAATCGGGTTACGGAGTCCACCTCTAATTGGCACCAGAAAGGCAAGGGTTGATGGGAGATCCATTGGCAAGAGAATTGGGCGGTTGGGGCGTTGCAGAGTATTCACAAGTGATGACCTGTCAGGAATATGTCTGATCGGAGTAGGCAACCAGCATTCGATAAGTTACTCCCAAATCTAACCGAAATGTAAAGGTGGGGTATAGTTCTGGTTGATAAACAGTGTTCCACCAGACCATAGGTCCAGGAGAAGCAGTGAATTGTGTTCGGATTGCTTTATTGTAGTGCCCCCCCCCCTCCGCCGCGGCGTCCCAGTGAGTATACATGTTTGAAAGTGTAAAGTGTCTAGTCCAGGACCGGGTGCTAAAGGACCCACTAAAACTATGGCAGTGCCTCCCAAAGACACAACTGGGAAAGTCCATTGTTGGATGTCTTTCTGAGGGGCTGGTAAATCATACACTGAATGTATATGGTAAATATCACGAGTGTTGATAAGGCAATAAGGGGCTGGGGGGGAGAAGGTGAAACTTGAGAGTAAGCTGGCTAGTAATATAAAAGAAGATTGCAAGAGATTTTTTTTTAAAATACCTAATGGACTATTGGAAAATGAGGTTATAAAAGTAGTAGTTGGGTAGATAGAAACAGCAGAGAGCGATCTGAATTGGCACTTTGTAACAGTCTTCACAGTGGAGGACATCAGCGGCATACCAGAACTTCAAGATAGTCAGGGGACTGAGGTGAGTGTAGTGGCCAACACCAAGAAGGTCAAAGCTGAAAGATCTGAAGGTGGATAAATCACCCAGACCAGATGGACTACACCCTAGAGAACTGAAGGAGATGGCCCAGGGGATTGTGGTGGTGATCTTCAAGAATCAGGCATTTTATACCATCCTTCAAGTGAAAAAATATTCTTTCTCAGATCTCACAGTGCCAGAGACCCGGGTTCAGTTCCCACCTCAGGTGACTCTGTGTGGAGTTTGCACATTCTCCCCGTGTCTGCGTGGGTTTCCTCCGGGTGCTCCGGTTTCCTCCCACAATCCAAAAATGTGCAGGTTTAGGTGAATTGGTCATGCTCAATTGCCCGTAGTGTTGGGTGAAGGGGTAAATGTAGGAGAATGGGTCTGGGTGGGTTGCGCTTCGGCGGGTCGGTGTGGACTTGTTGGGCCGAAGGGCCTGTTTCCACACTGTAAGTAATCTAATCTAATCTAATCACTAGAGTCAGAGGACTGGAAAATGGCTAATGTAACAGCTCTGTTTAAGACAGGAGAGAGGCAGAAGACAGGAAATTCTAAGTCGGTTAACTTGACCTCATTTGTTGGTAAGACTTTAGAGTCCAGTATTAAGGATGAAATTGCGGAGCACTTAGAAACGTGTAGTAGTCAGCTTGGCTTCATCAAGGGGAGATCATGCCTGACAAACCTTTAGAATTCTTGGAGGAAGTAATGACCAACTTAGACAAAGGACAGCCAGTGAATGTGATCTATTTGGATTTCCAGAAAGCCTTTGACAAGGTGCCAGACAGGAGGCTCTTGAATAAGATAAGAGCCCTAGTGTCTGGGATAGGTATTGGCGTGGACAGAGGGTTGGCTGACTGGCAGAAGGCAGACAGTGAGGATAAAGGGATCTTTTTCAAGATGGCAGCCGGTGACTGGTGGAGTTCCGCAGGGGTCCATGTTGAGACCACAACTATTCATTTTATACATTAACAATCGGGATGAGGGAACTGAGGGCTTTGTTGCTAAGGTTGCAGGTGACACAAAGGTAGCTGGAGGGACTGGTAGTGTTGAGGAAGTGAGGAGGCTGCAGAAGCTCTTGGACAGGCTAGGAGAGTGGGCAAAGAAGTGGCAGATGGAATACAATGTGGGAACGTGTGAGGGGATGGATTTAGGTGGGAAGAATAGAGGTGTATACTATTTTCTAAATGAGGAGAAAATTGAGAATTCTAAAGCGCAAAGGGACTTGGGAGACCTTGCTTAGGGATCTCTTAACACTAACGTCCAGGTTCAGTTGGCAATTAGGAAGGCAAATGTAATATTAGAATTAATTTCAAGAGGGCTAGAATACAAAAACAGAGATGTACTGCTGAAGCTGCATTAGTCTCTGGACAGACTGCATTTGGAATGTTGTAAGCAGTTCTGGATCCTATATCTGAGGAAGGATGTGCTGGTGTTGGAGGGGGTCCAGAAGGGGTTTACAAGAATGATCCTGGAGACGAAAGATATGTCATATGAGGAGGTGGTTGAGGAGTCTGAGTCAATACTGGAAGGAGTTTAAAAGGATGAGGTGAGGGTAGGGTGGGGGGGTGGGGTCTGATTGAAACTTACTGAAAACTGAGAGGCCTGGATAAAGTGGACATGGAGCAGATGTTCCCACTCGTAAGAGAGACTAGGACCTGAGGGCATGGCCCGAGAGGGAAGGGGCGACCCTTTGGAACTGAGATGAGGAGGAATCTTTGAGCTAGAGGGTAATGAATCTGTGGGACTCGTTGCTGCAGAAGGCTGTGCAGGCCAAGTCATTGAGTGTATTTGAGACAGAGATAGTTGGGTTCTTAATTGGTAAGGGGATCAAAGGTTATGGGGAGAAGGCAGGAGGATGGGGTTTAGAAACATATATCAGCCATAATGGAATGGTGGAACAGATACGATGGGCTGAACAGCCTAATTCCACTCCGGTATATATGGGGGCAATGGTGTTGCATTGGATTGGAGCACTTAGGAATGCAAGATGCTCAAAGGATATAAGTTATATTTTGAAATGTCCTTTAAGAAGTTTTTTTTATGCATCACGTATTCCTTGGCAAAGTGGTTGGTGCTTCCTTCCAAAGGAAGACGTTCCTTCCCTGACCCTCCAGCTCTGCCAATCGTAACCTTGTCTGCACGGGCCCCTGATTGGCCTGGCTCTGATCACCATTGTGTTTCTGAACCCATTCCCTACCCTCTCCTGCCCCATGTCTGATTGCTACCTGTGCCCTGACCTTTGCCAACCTCAAGCTGTACCACCGCCCTTGTCCTTGACTGCCAGCTCTGATTCCCAATGTCAGCCAGTCAGCACCGGTGGAGAGAACTGATTCATTCATTGTTTTTTATTCCAAAAACATACTTTATTTATAAAAATATCCTTACGTACATACATCGTCACTAAAGCAGCTCAGTTCTGTACAGAGGCATAAGTAAAAACAAATATTGGAGTTTGACTGTATCCAGCAAATGAACCAAAAGCATTTCTTTCTTATACCTGACGATATTTATGTGCGCTTGAGGCATTGGGACGGTCTGATAACTGAACGGACCCCCATTTACCTTCAGCAGGAAGGCCTCAGTCGGTGGTCTTTCCCCACAGCGCCTTGGTGGCAGCTGCCCTGAGCTTTAGTCCATCCCTCAGCACGTAGCCCTGGACCTTGGAATGTGCCACTCTGCAATAGTCAGTCCGGGTCAACTTCTTGCTCTGGAAGGCCCAACACGTTTCAGGCAGAACAACCAAGTTGATGGTCCTCCGGTCGCAGTTGACGTTTGTCTCGGTGTGTGTGTGTGCAGGGGAACAGGCCGTAGAGCACAGAGACCTGCCTCACGGAGCTGCTCGGGACAAACCTCGTCAAAGACCACTGCATCTTTCTTTACAAAGACCCATTTCAGCAGGAGATGTGTGACAGTCCCAACCAATCCCCGCAGCTTCTTCGAGGGCAGTGTGAGATGGCAGAGGTCGACCAAGCGTACATGAAGGATCTCACCACTAGAGAAGAAAGACTTCATCTTTTGGGTGGAAATTGTGTGTGTGTGTACACTTATTCCCTCAATTGCTTGCACGCGCTTACATCCTCTCAGTCCTCCAATCGCTCTCAGGTTGTGGATATTATTGCTATAATGCTTGGTTTTTACCCATCCCCAGCTGCCTTTCATTGAACTACTGCAGTCCATTCATTTGGTTGGTTTATACAGTTAGGTGAAAGTGAGGACTGCAGATGCTGGAGATTAGAGTCGAGAGTGTGGCGCTGGAAAAGCACAGCAGGTCAGGCAGCATCCGAGGAGCAGGAGAATCAATGTTTCAGGCAAAAGCCCTTCATCAGGATTGGTTGACACAGTTGTCAGACACCTCATGCTGATGTGGGGCTAGCATCGTCTACAGGCCAGACTGGGTAAGGATTCCTGATAAACACTTTTGCCTGAAATATCGACTGTCCTGCTCCTCGGATGCTGCCTGACCGGCTGTGCTTTTCCAGCGCCACACTCTCGACTCTAATCTCCAACATCTGCAGTCCTCACTTTTGCCTGGGTAAGGATCTGAATAAATCAGATTCACAGAAAAGGCCCATCAAGTCTACACTGACCAAACTACCACTAAAAACACATTAATCCCAATTTCCTGCACTTGTCCCACAGATCCTTGAATATTTGAATTACAGCGTGGGGCTTTGTGCTGACCTTTACAGAGATGAGTGTTTATAAAAGAATATTTCTTGGATTTTAAATTGATTTAAAATTCCATGACAATGACGGGTAAGATTTGATCCCTTTGTAATTGAGTCTAGTAGTACTACCATGACCCTATAGAATTAGAGTTAGAACAAAGAACAAAGAAAGTTTACAGCCCAGGAACAGGCCCTTCGGCCCTCCAAGCCTAAGCCGATCCAAATCCACTGTCTAAACCTGTGGGTCAATTCCTAAGCATTTGTATCCCTCTGCTCCCCACCTACTCATGCATCTGTCCAGACGCATCTTAATGAATCTACCGTGCCTGCCTCTACCACCACTGCTGGCAACGCATTCCCAACGCCCACCACCCTCTGTGTAAAGTATTTCCAGCGTGTATCTCCCTTAAACTTTCCACCTCTCACCTTGAAAGCGTGACCTCTCGTTGTTGAATCCTTCACCTTGGGAAAAAGCTTATCTCTATCCACCCTGTCTATACCCTTCATGATTTTGTAAACCTCAATCAGGTCCCCCCTCAATCTCCTTTTTTCTAGTGAAAACAATCCTAACCTACTCAACCTCTCTTCATAGCTAGCACCTTCCATACCAGGCAACATCCTGGTGAACCTCCTCTGCACCCTCTCCAAAGTGTCCACATCCTTTTGGTAATGTGGCGCCCAGAACTGTACACAGTCACAGTTAGGTTTTGTTGTCACAGGAGTACAGTGAAGCGTTTACAAAGTCGCCATTTCCGGCACCATCTTAGTTACAAAGTCTTGGGTATAAATTCGCAAAGTAAAGAAATCAAGTTAAAAGTTCAGCGTTTACAGCCCTTCTAAAGCAGGGAGTCTGCCCTGGGTTTCACCTCGAGACTGAGAGTCCATCAAGTCCAAGCCAGCTTGACTCCCCACCTCCAGCGCCGTCTGACGGATGGAGGGAAGCAGAGAGAGAGAAAGAAAGAGAAAGAAAAACAAAGCAAAGAGAAAAATGAAAAAAAATGGACAGAGCGGACAATCTCCAGCTTAAGGGGCCTACTCCGACGCCAATGCAGTACTGCAACACCCTGAGCCTCTGTTCCTCCATGTCTCTCTCACACCCTGCCTCTGAATCACTGATCCTGGGGGTTCTGTCCAGTTTTCAGGGAGAAGTTTGCAAAGAAAAGCAACCTCTGGCCGCAGGTCCGTCAGGAAATGGTCAGCACGTAGCGTCGTCGAGACCCTGTGGGAAAAGGATGGGGGGGGGGGGGTCGCATGGCTCTCTGAAAGTCATCTGACTCATTGCCAGAACTTTCCCAAGCAGCACCAAGACACATCTTGGTGAGGCTGGTGGTGAGAAGGGCAGTGCCTGTCAGATCCTTCATGACTGTCCGTCTGCACACTGCCCTCGAAGTGGCTGCGGGGGAGGTGGGGGCAGCTCCATGACGCAGGACTCTCTGCTCAACTGTTCTGTTCCCCGGTGGCGGGGGGGGGGAGACACTGAAACAAACATCGACTGTGTCTGGAGGACCACCAACTGGGCGAAAATTGCCCTTTGGTCTGCCCGGAACTTGCTGAGCCTTCCACAGGAAGGAGCTGACCCTTCCTGAAGAAGGGCTTATGCCCGAAACGTCGATTCTCCTGTTCCTTGGATGCTGCCTGACCTGCTGCGCTGTTCCAGCAACACATTTTCAGCCCTTCTGAGTGTTGCAGACTGGCATATTCCAAGGTCCAGGACTATGTGCTGAGGGGCGCACTGAAGCTGGGAGCAGCTGTTACCAAGGCACAGTGGGGAAAGACCACCGTCTGAGGTCTTCCTGCTGAAGTAAGGGTCCGTTCAGTAATTGGACCTTCCCAATGTGTCAAATACATGTGTAAATATAGTCTTGTATGAGTACAAAATGCCTTGGGTTTGTTAGTCCCCAAATGTAAAGACTGTACAGAATCGAACTGCTCTCGTGACTATGTATGTATATAAAGACGTGAAGGAACAAAATATATTTGTAAAATACAAACTCACTCACCTGCCCGTCGTCTTCCTCCTCCACAGGATACCTGGCTGTACCATTTGACTGTGGCAGCTGGGAGCAGTCAGTCGAAAGTGGGAACTGAGTATGAGCAGCTCATTGGGAAACTGCTGGACATTGATGGGGAGCCAAGTGAGTATGAGACCAGAGAGCTGTCCTTGTGGGATCTAAGTCCATTGAATGGTGTGACCGGAGTTTCGTTTACTGACAACCCCATGTAGGCCCGTTGCATTGAGACTTCTATCATTCTGAAATGATTCAATAAGTTCAAAGTTTGTGCGAAGATTTGTAGCTCGGGTGCTCGTTGTTGTGGTTCTGTTCGCCGAGCTGGAAGTTTTTGTTGCAAACGTTTCGTAGAGCTGCGTAGTCTCTATAAGCCCTGGCGGGGTTCTGTTATTTCTATCAAACAGGTGGAGACCATTCAGCCCCTGGATCCTGCTGAGCCATTCCATTCCATGATCACTGACCTTATGCCAGCCCTGTTTCCCGTTTTGCTCCTGTATTTACATTGATCAAAGGGGTTTGATGATAGTGCTGAGAGTGTAGGGCCATACCTATAAGGTGTTGATGCTGACTGAAAGACATTTCTGTTGTTTGGTGCCAAACAAATATTGGGAAATAATCCTGAGAATGGCAAGCCTCAAGGGCCACTTGCTCAACTACAAGCAATAAACTTATGACACCCATACTGACCTGTGAACACGTGGAATTTGGATAATGTTGAAATCTGCCATCCTTACCCAGCCTGGCCTACATGTGACTCCAGACCCACAGCAATAATGGTTGACTACTCACTGCCCTCTGGGCAATTAGTGATGGGCAGTAAGTGCCAGCCTGGTCAGTGATGCCCTCGTACTGTCAATGAATAAAAAGAAACCCCAAAGTGGATCTTTAGTTGGTTGGAGTTTCCTGATGTCACTTATTCCTCCTCCTGCTTGCTTTCTATTCCAAGATATTTAACTCTGATCAGATTCTCATCGTACCAGAACATCCAGCAGGTTGTCATCTCCTCAGCGAATGTTTGTTTTGGCGCAAATATGACAGAGGCCCCTGGTCCCTGAGCTGCGTCCAAGGCGGAAGATATCTCGATGTTGGTTTTCAGATTCTCTCCCTGACAGTGGAGCAGGGGGACTAGCCCTCTTTGTCTGACTCACACTGTTCGATCTGTCCGGTTTGAGTGTCCTTTGCAGTTGTTATGCCATTGATGAGCTCAGACTCAGAGTATTAACAGTCAGGTTGCCTGTCGAAGAGATGGTTGAGGGGTCTGGGGCAAGGTAAAACCTTGTGCCGATATCCGCCACAGGGAGGCGGGGGGCTGGGCGAGTACGTGAAACCAAAGACTACAAACGCAGTTCCTGAGTGACAGCAGAGTTTTCTGCTTTTCACTTGTAGTTTTTGTGGGTTTTTTTGAGTTCTCTGGCTTGTGGGTGTTGAGGTACCCATTGATGGCCATGTGAGAGATGTGATGTGTCTTTTTACACCTAGACTCTGTGATCTGGAAGCACCCGGTGCTGTGCTGCAGTAAGGATGGAATAGTGAATGCCCTCACCACACTCCCTTCCGAAGCTCTGCAGACTGAGGCACTCAAACTGTTCAAGGTAAAAACTCACGCACCTTTGGCATGGACTCGAGAGTGGACATGATCAGTTAGTGTGCTTTCGTTGTGCGGAGGGTTGCCTACTCACTCTGTGATCCGCGTTAATACATTGTTCTTAGTTTTCTGTGATTATGCTGCTCACCTATCACAGGCAGCACGGTGGCTCAGTGGTTAGCACTGCTGCCACACAGCGCCAGGGTCCCACGTTCAATTCCTGCCTCGGGGACTGTCTGTGTGGAGTTTGCACATTCTCCCCGTGTCTGCATGGGTTACCTCCAGGTGCTCTGGTTTACTCCCACAGTCCAAAGATGTGCAGGCTAGGTAGATTAACCATAGGATAGGCAAGGTTACAGGGATAGGGTGGGGCTGCTCTTCAGAGGGTCAGTGTGGACTCAAATGGGCCGAGTGGCCTGCTCCCACACTGTCAGGATTCTGATTCTATCACGCCTGACCTGTATTGGCTCTTGATGCCCAAACAGCATCCATTGAAAATCCTCACTCTGTATTCATATCCCTTCATAGGGAAAATCTCCCTGGTTCTGAACTCTTTCACTCGTATTACTGCTAATTCCTCCAATGTCAGCCTTTCTGCTTCTCTTCTTCACCCCACCATCGCTCCCTTCACTTCACCTTTACCTTGTGCATCTTGGCCCTAAAATCTGGTATTTTTTCTGTCACCCCCTGTTTACGTCTCACCCCTCCCACCCTCTCTATCTTCCTTTAAGAGTTTCTGTATTTTTGATGGGATTTGAAAAAGTAGACCTTGAGCATGTGTGTGTGTGAGTGAAATTGTCTGTGTTTATGTCTGCCTGTGTATGTGAAATTGTCCAAGTATGTTTGAAATTGTCCATGTGTATGTGTGTGTGTGGAATTGTCCATGTGCCTGTGTGTGTGTGTATATGAGTGAAATTAACCATGTATGTGTGCCTCTGTGTGTGAAATTGTCGGGGTGTGTGTGTGTGTGAGAGAGAGACATTATCCATGTGTATGTGTGTCTGTGTGTGTGCATGTGAAATTATCTACGTATGTGTGAAATTGTCTATGCATGTGTGCCTCTGTGTATGTGTGTGTGTGTGAAGTTGTCCTTGTATGTGTGAAATGGTCCATGTCTGTGCACCTCTGTGTGTGTGTGTGTGTGTGCATGCGCAAAATTATCCTCGTATGTGTGGAATTGTCTATGTATGTGTGCCTCTCTGTGTGTGAAATTGTGTGTGTAAGAAATCAGGGGAAACCTCTTTGCTGAGACAGCAATGAGAAGATGGAACTCGCTGCATGTGGATTAGTGAGGTGATGGCATTTGGAGGGAGCTAGATCAGCACATGGGGAGAAAGGAGAAGGAGGAGATGCTGATGGGGTTCGATAAAGAAGGGTGTGAGGGTGGCTGTCCCTACCATCAATACTGGCATTAAATAGTTGGGCAGGTTGGTCTTTTTTTGTAGCTGTGTATTCTGTGGAGTTCTGTGTTAACCCACCTCCCTAATCAAGCCTTTCACCACTTTGTGAGTGTCCCTAGTTGGTGCGGACAACTTGCTGTATTAATCAATGGCTGCCTCACCGTATTCTGTCCCCACAGTCATGTCAACTGTTCATCAATGTGCTGGTTGAGGCACCTTCGATTGACTACCATGTATCACTGGCACAGAATGCACTGCAGGTTTGCCTGACTCACACGGAGCTACAGAATGAGATCTACTGTCAGTTCATCAAACAGACCAGCCATAGGCAACCTCACAACTTCTCCCTCATACAGGTAACCAGCACATAATGGAATATTTCAGGGTTCAGTCAGTATGTAGACTTTGGACTCACTATTCATTTATTTTTTGCATGGTATTCCTGACTGACAACTGGCCATTTAATTCCTATTTGCCACAATAGGTGTTGAGAGTAGCACTCCCTCTGCTGTAACATTAAGTTGCAAACAGCAGTATTCTAACTACGTTATCGGTACCAAGTGGGCGATCTCGGTGGTTGCAAATGCCTTTTGACATTTTCACGCTTCAGAAAAATCATCGCCGACTCTACAAGGTGATCTTCCTAGAGTGTAAGCTATGGTGCATGATCTGCTGGCCTGGGAGGTGGAGACACAATGAAAAAAGCCATTGCAAAGTATGATCAGATTCTCATGTGAGGCTAGAGAGAACTTCCGGGATGAACCTGAGCTCAGCAAGAGACAAGTGCAAGTGAAGATTTTGGTTCTTGTTCATCTATGGGATGTGGGCAATGCTGGCGGAGTCAGCATTTATTGCCCATCCCTAGTTGCCCCTCGAGAGGCGGTGGTGAGCGGCCATCTTGAACCGCTGCAGTGCACCTGCTGTGGGTTGACCCACAATGCCCTTAGGGATGGAATTCCAGGATTGTGACCCAGCAACAGTGAGGGAACGGTGATATATTTCCAAGTCAGGATGATAAGTGGCTTGGAGGGGAATTTGAAAGTGGTGGTGTTCCCATGTATCTGCTGCCCTTGTTCTTCTAAATGGAAGGGGTTATGGGTTTGGAATGTGCTGTCTGAGGAACTTTGGTGAATTTCTGCAGGGCATCTTGTAGATAGTACACACTGCTGCTACTGAGCGTCAGTGGTGAAGGAAGTGATGTGGTGCCAATCAATCAGGTTGCTTTGTCCTGGATGGTGTCAAGCTGCTTGGGTGTTGTTGGAGCTGCACCCATCCAGGCAAGTGGGGAGTATTCCATCACACTCCTGACTTGTGCCTTGTAGATGGTGGACAGGTTTTCGGGAGTCAGGAGGTTACTCACTACAGTATTCCTAGCTTCTGACCTGCTCTTGTAGCCAGTGTTTATGTGGTGAGTCAAGTTGAATCAGATGCCTGAAGTCAAACACACAGGTCCCTTACTGACAGCGGAAAGACTTTGTCCAGATCCTAACGAGGTGAGAGCTGAAGCAGAGGTGCAGCAACCAAAGGAGGTGAAAGCAAGGCAATGATTTGTTGGATTTATGAATGACTTAGCAAAGTTCTTGTGTAATTGTCATCGGAGGATATGAACCTGTACACAAGCTCAGTGCAAAAGATGTTCCATGGTATGGGGCACAGAACAAGAAGCAGCTTTCACTTTACATTAAACAGCTAGTCATGGCCGTGTCAGTGCTGCGGTACGTCCGTGCTAAATCACCCTGTGGTGTGATGCCAGGGAGCAATCTGTGGCAGCAATCCTTTTTGCATCCAGACCTTTCATGCAAACTGAACAATGCTCAGATGACAAAAGAGCGCCTGGCCATTGTCTTTGCTTGTGACTATTTTGAGCACCATTCCTTTGGGAGAGACAAAGCGACAGCGTTGTTCACCTATAAGCCACTTCCTGAAACCGCCTCTATCTGTTCCAAGTGTCTGCAAGGAATGCAATTTTGTTTCTATCTGGATGTGAGGAAAAGCAGTGGTAACAAACATACATTGTAGACATTGGTGTTGGGAATAGCACTCCCTCTGGTAGTCATGATTTGGAGATGCCAGTGTTGGACTGGGCTGTACAAAGTTATAAATCGCACAACATCAGGTTATAGTCCAACAGGTTTATTTGGAAGCACTAGCTTCCGGAGCGACGCTGCTTCATCAGGTGGTTGTTCGCAGTGCTCCGAAAGCTAGTGCTTCCAATAAACCTGTTAGACTCTAACCTGGTGTTGTGTGATTTTTAACTTTGTCCACCCTCTGGTGAATGTTTTTGTTTTGACCACTACAAGGGAGTGTGACATCTCCCAGAATGCAGTGAAAGCAGCAGCTCCACATTCTGTAAGGTGTCAGTTTAGCAGAATGGGAAAGATAACTGACTTGCTGAAATCAAGCAGACAGTACAGCATGATGTCACACATCAAATACTGCAGGGAGGAGTGAGGAAACGTTGGCCTGAAAGCACCAAGAACACACTTGTTGCTATCAAAGAGTTTAGGGCGGACACAGATGAAGTGGTAGTCCAAGATGCATCTTGTCAGAAAGGAATTGAGTAAATAGATGAGACAAGAGATGCCTAAGTGCAAGCCATTAAGGAATTATCTTGAGACTGAGGGAGACAAGAGCGTGTATGGAATGAGCTGCCAGAGGAAGTGGTGGAGGCTGGTGCATTTGCAACATTTAAAGGCATCTGGATAATTACGTGAATATGGAGGGTTTAGAGGGATATGGCCCAAATGCTGGCAAATGGGACTAGATTAATTTAGAATATCTGGTCAACATGGATGAGTTTAAAGGTCTGTTTCCGTGCTGTACAACCTTATGACTCTATAAACACTAAGCTCAGCGAGCTACAGAGGAATGTCACACCACACCCAGAACATTCTCCCAGTCGTGAAACTGCCACCGAAGCCTGAAGTAATGGACGTGAGACATGGGCGAAAAGTCTCAATGGCGGCCAAATTTCACTTTGATAAAATGGCTAAGTCATTGCCAGAGGTGAGCACTAGAGAGCCAGTCAGAGTGCAAACATTCAACATTCTCGTCAAAAGCCAGTCCGAATAGCAATTCGGAACCTGTTTTGAGCTGTTATCACCTCAACTAAACAAATGACCAGGTATATCTTTGCAACCATAGACATCATGGTACAACTAGTGAAACTGTACCACTGGCCCAGATTACAGAATGCCCATCAGCCACAGAAAAATGGAAATGGATCAACAGCACCATTTTACCACATCACCAGCACTCTCCATGTGAATGACACTCCTGGAGGGAGACCAATGCCTTCAAAACGAGCAGATACCAAACAAATAGCCAATGACAATGTGTGCATGCACTGTTAAGAGACTTGTATGATTTAAAGGGTTTATTTTATGCAACGTGCAGAAACTGAAAAGGAAACTGACTAAAGGTAACACACTGGCTTGTTAATGAACAAACATTTTCTCTGTGGCTGTATCTGTTGGGTAATTTGTAAATGCAAAAGTCTGTGCATACAATTTTATTAATTTTATGATAAACAGGAGATTTGCATTTGTACTTGGTGTACTGGCTGGCTTGCTATCTCTGCTGTGAGAGCCTTAGTGGGCAGTCTGTGGCAGAATCACTTGAACCAGTATTGATCACTTAAAATACAAAGTGAAAACTTCTAACTGTGGCGTTTTACTCTCCCTGCAGTGCTGGCAGCTCCTGGCTCTGTGCGTTGCTCTTTTCCTTCCCCAGCATCACTTCCTGTGGTATCTGAAACTTCACCTGCAGCGCCATGCTGACCCCAGGTAGGAGGCACCTGCTGCATTGTACATAAGGGTCAAACTGTGTGACATAGAACATAGAAGAATACAGCCCAGTACAGGCCCTTTGGCCCTCGATGTTGCGCCGATCCAAGCCCACCTAACCTATACTAACCCATTATCCTCCATATACCTATCCAATGCCCGCTTAAATGCCCATAAAGAGGGAGAGTCCACCACTGCTACTGGCAGGGCATTCCATGAACTTACAACTCGCTGAGTGAAGAACCTACCCCTAACTTCAGTCCTATATCTACCCCCCCTTAATTTAAAGCTATGCCCCCTTGTAATACCCGACTCCATACGCGGGAAAAGGTTCACACTGTCAACCCTATCTAACCCCTAATCATCTTGTACACCTCAATCAAGTCACCCCTAAACCTTCTTTTCTCTAATGAAAACAGCCCCAAGTGTCTCAGTCTTTCCTCATACGATCTTCCTTCCATACCAGGCAACATCCTGGTAAACCTCCTCTGCACCCGTTCCAGTGCCTCCACATCCTTCCTATAGTATGGCGACCAAAACTGCACACAATATTCCAGATGCGGCCGCACCAGAGTCTTATACAACTGCATCATGACCTCAGGACTCCGGAACTCAATTCCTCTACCAATAAAAGCCAGTACGCCATATGCCTTCCTCACCGCACTATTTACCTGGGTGGCAACTTTCAGAGATCTGTGTACATGGACACCAAGATCCCTCTGCTCATCCACACTACCAAGTATCCGACCATT
The DNA here is from genome assembly GCF_037043375.1 of Chiloscyllium plagiosum. Classification (NCBI taxonomy): domain Eukaryota; kingdom Metazoa; phylum Chordata; class Chondrichthyes; order Orectolobiformes; family Hemiscylliidae; genus Chiloscyllium; species Chiloscyllium plagiosum. Next base: position 95,061,212 of record NW_028270146.1, on the reverse strand, counting down.
AGCCCAGTACCCCATCTTTTTGTTATTCTTCCCAAAGTGAATCACCTCACACTTAGCTACATTGAATTCCATTTGCCACCTTTCTGCCCAGCTCTGCAGCTTCTCTATATCCTGCTGTAACCTGCCACATCCTTCCTCACTGTCAACAACTCCTCTGACTTTCGTATCATCCGCAAACTTGCTCACCCAACCTTCTAACCCCTCTTCCAGGTCATTTATAAAAATGACAAACAGCAATGGTCCCAAAACAGATCCTTGCGGAACACCGCTAGTGACGGCACTCCATGAAGAAACTTTGCCATCAACTACTACCCTCTGTCTTCTTCCATCCAGCCAATTCCTAATCCAAACCTCCAACTCACCCTCAATGCCATATCTCCGTATTTTCTGCAGTAGCCTATCATGGGGAACCTTATCAAACGCCTTACTAAAATCCATATACACCACATCTACCGCTTTCCCCTCATCAACCTCCTTCGTCACCTTTTCAAAGAATTCAATAAGGTTTGTGAGGCACGACCTGCCCTTCACAAAACCAGGCTGACTATCCTTGATCACATTATTCCTATCCAGATGTGCATAAATCCTATCCCTTACAATTCTCTCTAAGACTTTGCCCACAACAGAAGTGAGACTCACCGGCCTATAGTTACTAGGGTTATCCCTACTCCCCTTTTTGAACAAGGGAACCACATTTGCTATCCTCCAGTCTTCTGGCACTACTCCTGTAGACAAAGAGGACATAAAAATCAAGGCCAATGGCTCTGCAATCTCCTCCCTTGCTTCCCAGAGAATCCTAGGATAAATGCCATCAGGCCCAGGGGACTTATCTATTTTCACCTTTTCCAGGATTTCCAACACCTCTTCTCTACATACCTCAAAGCCATCCATTCTACTTATTTGTGACTCAGTATTCACATCGACGACAATGCCCTGTTCCTGAGTAAATACTGAAGAAAAGTATTCATTCAGTGTCTCCCCAATCTCTTCCGCCTCCACATGCAACTTCCAACTACTATCCTTGACTGGACCTATTCCTACCCTAGTCATTCTTTTATTCCTGACATGAAGTGTATGCAAATGGAACACCGAATGGCCATTTCCTACTGCATCGGAACTGACTAACGTCTGCTTTTTGGTTCTGTGTCGTTCCATCATCATAGGTTGCCCTATCTCCCAGTCCTTTACAAATATTGCTGTCTTCTGTCTTTCTCCTTCAGTCAGCCATACCAAATTCCCAGTGAGGAAAAATCTTTTCCACAACATTGCATGTCTGAACGTAAGAACATTAGGAGTAGGTCATCTGGCCCCTTTGAGCCTGCCCCGCCATTCAATAAGATCACCGATGATCTTTATTCATGGCCTCAGCTCCACTTACCCGCCCGTTCACCACAACCCCTAATTCCTTTACTGTTCAAAAATCTATCTTTGCCTTAAAAACATTCAACCAGGAAGCCGCAACCCCTTCCCTGGGCAGGGAATTCCACAGATTCACAACCCTCCGGGTGAAGAGGTTCCTCCTCAGCACCGTCCTAAATCTGCTCCCCCTTATTTCGAGGCTGTGTCCCCTAGTTCTAGTTTCACCCTCCCTGCTTCCTATCCTTATCTATTCCCTTCATAATTTTATACATTTCTATAAGATTCTCCCTCATTCTTCTAAATTCGAATGAATATAATCCCTCAGTCTACTCAGTCTCTCCTCATAAACCAACCCCCTCAACTCTGGAACCAGCCCAGTGAGCCTCCTCTGCACCCCCTCCAGTACCAGTACATCCTTGCTCAAGAAAGGAGACCAAAACTATACACAGTACTCCAGGTGTGGTCTCACCAGCACCCTATACAGCTGCATCACAACCTCCCTGCATTTAAACTCCATCCCTTGAGCAATGAAGGACGATATTCCATTTGCCTTCTTAATTACCTGCTGCACCTGCAAACCAACTTGTTGTGAATCATGGCTGGCTTGTTGTAGTCACAGGTCCTGATAGGGGAATGACTGTTGTGTTGGAACTAATTTCAGACAGGCATTGCTGGTTAGCTCCTGAGTCTCTCTCCCAAAGTTTTACCCAAGATCACTGAAGGACCCGGCTGAGATTTGGAACTCCTTCCCATGTTTCACGCTCTGTCAAGCATTCCCAGGTGAAGTGTAGCATAGTTTACACTTCATTAAGGGAGGTGATGACCCAACGGTATTATCAATAGATCACTAATCCAGATTCCCAGGAAACGTTCTGGGGACCTGGGTTTGGATCCCACCACAGCAGATGGTGGAATTTGAATTCAAAATAAAAAAGAAAAATCTGGGATTACAAGTCTAATGCTGACTGTGATTGTTGATTGGGAAAACCCCATCTGGCTCACTAGTGTCCTTTAGGGAAGGAAACAGCCATCCTTACCCGGTATGGCCTAACATGTCACTCCAGACCAACAGCAACATGGTTGACTCTGAATTGTCCACTGGGCAATTAGGGATGGGCAGTGGATGCTGACCTAGGCCAGTGAATGAATAAAAACTTGGAGTAAATCACCCTTTGTGTCAAGCTCGTGATCGCCACGCTTGAGGTAGCTCCTTGTATCCTACAGGGTATAATAATGTAGTGTTTATCTTACTGAATGACCCAGTCCTTGATTAATAGTCACCCTTCTATGTGTCTCCAGTTCTATGCCATTGTGATTGACTTTTAATTGCCTTCATAGTAACCAGTTGTATCAAACTGCCACTAAAATTCGGTACGATGGTTCAAAGTTTGTGTCAAGTATCAACCCCAGAATAGGCCGAATCGCCTGTTTCTGTACTGTGAGTGCTCTCTAAGAAGAAGACCCAACTTTAGCTTGTCAGAGCAGAGATGGATAATAAGTTCCAATCTTGTCAGAAACACTCATGCAAGGACAAACCGATTGGGTATTTGCTAGATTTGCACATAAATCTCGGTCTGGCCTACCCCTGCGCGGAGCGTCGTCCCCAAGCCAGCCATCAGCATGACAATTATTCACGGGGAAAGCATGGAGGCTACTGAGCATTGATGACTCAGTTCTCTTCTGGCCCGTCGCAGGACTGAGATCGGTAAATACTCCATCTACTGCCAGAGGTCGGCGGAGCGGACCCTGCGGAATGGGGATCGGGAAGCCAAGCCATCTCGGATGGAGATAATGTCAATCCTCCTACGGAATCCTTACCACCATTCCCTGCCTTTCAGTATCCCGGTCCATTTCATGAACGGGACTTACCAGGTCAGTCACACGCTGTCAGTGTCCTTGATTCAGGAGAGCTGTTCCTAAGGAATCCGTGGCCTTGCTTTCGGGTTAATCTTCCCTCTCCGTGTTATTTAAAATGCATATGATTTTGCAGCAGTGACAGTGTAGATCCAGCCTTATAATTCAATGCCACTGTGCAGCCCAGCAGTGAGACCCTTACGCAGAGAAATGGTAAAGAAATAGCTGAAACCCTAGTTGTAAATTTGGGATAGTGTCCTTTCTCTGGGCAGTGATCAGTTGTATTGCAGTAAGTCATCGGCATCTCCCTGTATGCTGGGTTACGTTATTCCACATGTTTGTGTGTGAAGTTGGCAATGCTGAATCGCTTGAACAGGGTTAGAGGACAATTGTTCGTGCATGAATAGGGAAGTTTTTTTTTCTATTCGTCTGTGGAATGTGAGCATCGCTGGCTGGGCCAGCATTTGTTGCCCGTCCCTAGTTGCCCCTTGAGAAGGTGGGGGTGAGCTGCCATCTTGAACCACTGCAGTTCATCTGCTGTGGGTTGACCCACAATGCCCTGAGGGAGGGAAGTCTGGATCTTGACCCAGTGACACTGAAGGAACAGTGATATATTTCCAAGTCAGGATGGTGAGTGGTTTGGAGGGGAAATTGAAGGTGGTGATGCTCCCATTTATCTGTTGCCCTTGTCCATCTGGATGGAAGTGCTCGTGGGTTTGGAAGGTGCTGTCTGAGGATCTTTGGTGAATTTCTACAGTGCGTCTCGTAGGTAGTACACACTTATGCTACTTCCGGGAGTGGAGGAAGTGGGTGTGGTGCCAATCAAGCGGGCTACTTTGTCCTGGATGGTGTCAAGCTTCTTGAATGTTGTTGGAGCTGCACCCATCCAGGCAAGTGGGGGGGGGGGGGGGGGGGGGGGGGTGGGGGCGGGGTGCCAGGTGGGATGAGTTTAAAGGGATATGGACCAAACACAGGCAAGTGGGACAAGTTTAGTTGGAGAAACCAGGTCATCATGGATGGGTTGGACCAAAGCGTCCATTTCCATGCTGTCTGACTATGGCAATGACTCTAATTCGCTGTGGTGTTCTCATGGAATTTGAAGATGAGACGGCCATTGAATTCTCATTTGTACGTTCTCCTCATGAGTAAGGATTGGATATTCTTGGAGATACTCGATGCTTTGCTCTTTCCAGAGTTGGGGGTTAGTCAGCCATTGAATAACCCGGTCCAGAGTTGAGAGATGATTTGCGCCCAGCTTTTGGGTCAGTCTACAATCCAAGTCTTGACACATTGGGTCAAATTTGAAACCAGCTCTGGTCCATTTCCTGTTTGCTCAGGTTGTGGGCTTTGATGGATCCACGACAGTTGAGGAATTCTTGCACACGCTCAACCAGGAAATAGGGATGAGAAAACCGTTACATTCGGGATTCGCACTCTTTACCGATGATCCTTCTGGAAAGGATTTGGAACATTGTCTGCAGGGCACCGTGAAGGTAAGACAACTTTATTCACTGTCATGGCCACCCCTGTAGAATCTGGACCCACTCCATCACTCATCCGTCATGAACCCGACAGCCCTCACTATAACACCGATACACCCCACACCCCTCACTGCAACAGCGATATACCCCACACCCCTCACTGTAACACCGATATACCCCACACCCCTCACTGTAACACCGATATACCTCACACCCCTCAATGTAACAGCGATATACCCCACACTCCTCACTGTAACAGCGATACACCCCACACCCCTCACTGAAACACCGATATACCCCACACCCATCACTGTAACACACATATACCCCACACCCCTCACTGTAACACTGATATACCCCACACCCCTTACTGTAACACCGATATATCCCATGCCCCTCACTGTAACACTAATATACCCCACATTCCTCACTGTAACACTGATATACACCACACCTCTCACTGTAACACCGATATACCCTACACCCCTCACTGTAACACTGATATACCCCACACCCCTCACTGTAACACTGATATACCCCTCACTGTAACACTGATACACCCCACACTCCTTTTACCTGTGAATCTTGTGTACTGATTCAGTCAAGCTGTCACAAAGTCAGATCTGTACTCAGTCCAATTGGATCTATTTAATGTGGTATTGAGTCACTGAAATATGGTTATACTAACTGATGAGTAGAGTCTTTAAGGTAATGTCAGAATCTGTCATTGCTGTACCAGAGGAATTTTAACCATTTCAATAATTATTTCTTGAAGATTTGTGATGTGATTTCAAAATGGGAACAAGCACTAAAGGAACTGCACCCCGGTAAATATGAAGGGAACAGGATTGTCCGACTGATGTATAAAAGCAGGTAAGATCGTAGATTGACAGATCATCATATCCCACAAAGCATTATGCCTCTGTTTATACTATACACTATCATGCCTTATCCCTCTGCCAGTATGATGTCCCTACCTTTATAACACACTCTACATTGCATTCACCCCATATTTATAATGTACTTCATTGTGAATTATCCCAATGTTTATAACACACTCTAGAGTGCATTATCCCTGTGTTTATAAAGCACTCTACAGAGTTATCCTCATGTTGAGAGTATACACCACAGTACATTATTTCTATAATTATCATATACCACATGATGTACTGTATCTGTGTTTCACATATAACAGTGGCATATCCTAGTAATTAATACACAGCCTATGCCAAATCTCTGAGTTTATAACGTACTGTGCTGCCTTACAATCTTGTATTCTGCTATTACAGAATAGTTTGATTATATGCGAGATATTTTGGTCATTGTCTGTCCTATATTCCCAGTATTGTCAATGATGGACAGTTAAATTAACTGTTCACCCATTGATTCTCACTGACATGTGCCTCCAGCCCCATCTTGTGGCCACACAGTGATGTGTACCGTTACAAAACTGAAGCTGAGTAATTCTGAATCAGATTGTGAGGTATTCCTCATCCACTGCTGGGTGAGCCTGAATACATACTGCAGGCTGTTTCCCCACAGACCTGGGACTGAGGCACACCCACTGTGGGCTTTGCTGTCTTGTTGGTCATCTGATGACACTGGTTCTGTTGTTTGGCACAGGATGTATTTCAGAGCTCAGGCGAAGGGCGAAACAGAGCGAGAGCGCCTCCTGCTGACCTATCAGGTTAATGACGAGGTGGTGAACGGACGATTCCCTGTGAATAAAGACCTGGCCTTGGAGGTGACTGCCTTAATGGCCCAGGTTAGCGTCTGGCTCGGAGAGTCTAATGTGTATTACTGTTGCAGGTATCAGGAAGCAAAGCTGTTCAAGCTGTTTGTTCAAAGGGCCATTCCGACTCCAGTCCTATTCTCTCTCACTTGTTCTTTCCTCTGTGTTTCATGCTGCTTTTCCTTTGTCAGGTAAATGCCCCCCTGCCCCTATAGCACGCTCCCATATCTCCCCTCTCGCTCTCATTCTCATGCTTCCTTGTTGCTCTTCTCTCTGATCCTTCTGTCACTCTGTCCATCGCTGTGCCGTTTCTTTCTCCTGCATGATCACCTCTGTTCTGCTTTTATCCCACCCTTTCTGTTGTGTCTACCTTGCCATGGTGTGTGTAAGAATACCCCAGACACCCTGGTTTTAATTTTCCATGTTTTCCTCCATAGAATCATGCAGTACAGGTAAGGCCCTTCAGTCCCCATCGACTCGGCACTGGTAGATGAGAGTGGATTTGGCTACTGCCTATTAACAGTCATGTACCTGTACATTATTTCATCCAAGTTGCCTTCCTTCTTGAAGGATTTGACCACCCAATACTTTTTATCTTCTTCGTTCCCAGTATGTGGGTGTCACTGGCCCGGGATGTGATGCTCCATTGTGGCCCAGAGGGACGATTAGGAGCCATGTTGCTGTGGCCCTAGAGTCACATTGTAGGCCAGACCAGGTCAGGACAGCACTTTCCTTCCCTAAAGGGCATTAGTGATCCAGATGGGGTTCTCCCGACAATGGATTCGTGATCATCCTTAGGTTCTGAATTCTCAGACTTTTAATGAACTCAGATTCCATTATCTGCCGTGGCAGGATTCAAACCTGGGTTCCCAGCACATTAAATGGGTCTCTGGATTAACAGTCCGACAGTAATACCAGTAGGCCTTCATCTCCCCACGTATGTAATACAGAGGAACCTCGATTATCCGAAAATCGGATCATCCGAAGGTGACCTCGAGGTCCCGACAGAAACATTACATCAAAGACATGTGTCCAACACTGATTGTGTCTTTCGTTTACAGTAATTAAACGTGCTGCTGAGAACAGTCCTGGGAGCGCAGGCACTGTCTCTAAATGACTGACCTCCCGCGTGCTCTCTCTCTCTCTCTTTCTCCCCCCCACACTTTCCCTGAAGGTCTACACAGGCGTGTACCCAAAACACCCTTTCCCCAGGTAATCTCTCCAACATTCCTGAAGAAGGGCTCATGCCTGAAACGTCGTTTCTCCTGTTCCTTGGATGCTGCCTGACCTGCTGCGCTTTTCCAGCAACACGTTTTCAGCTCAATCTCTCCAACACTGTCCTGTACAGGGCAGAGGTGGAACCTGTCAAACAGTTGCAGTGAAAAGTTGTGTGTGTGTGTGCACGCGCGCTATTTGGAGACACCCCCCTACCCCCGAAAGGCAGCAGCAGCTGTCTTGTTATTGGTGTCCAGTCTGGCTGCCCCGGAGAGGGGGTGGGGCGCGCAGGGGTGCAGGAGGGGGCAGTAGGCGGTGTTGGATGGGGTTTGGGGGCAGGCGGGGGGGGCAATGTTGGACAGGGCTGTGGGGGAGCAGGGGGGGGGGCTCGCGGGCGCGCTGTGATGCTGCCTTATCCCCTGAACAGGGAGCAGGCTTTACAGAAAACTCCGAGTCCCAGAGGAAAGGCATTGAATCGATTTACCGAATAATCAATTACCTGAACGAAATAGTGCTCATCCATCTCGTTCGGATAATCGAGGTTCCTCTGTATTGTGCTTGTTCATATATCTTCCTACAGAGGACACTGGGCAATATTTGTGACCAGGAACACTGGTGAATTGATTAAATACCTTTCCTTTGCTCAGAGGTATGAACCTGATAATAATACATCAATTCCCTTCCTCGAACCTTACAGTATAGAGCGAAACCATTTGACCCTTATTGTAGAAAGGGATTTCCAATTAGACCCACTGTCTTGGTGTCTCGTAACCCTGATGTTATATTTCCCTTTATCTAATTTTCTTCTGAAAGCGACTTTCTAAACTGCTTCTGCCACATTTTCAGCTGAGGTGTTTTGAATTGTAACTCTTGTGTGTAAAACGTTTGTCTCATGTTGTCATAGAGATGTACAGCACGGAAACAGACCCTTCGGTCCAACCCGTCCATGCTGACCAGATGTCCCAACCCAATCTAGTCCCACCTGCCAGCACCCGGCCCATATCCCTCCAAACCCTTCGTATTCATATATCCATCCAAATGCCTCTTAAATGTTGTCCCTTGTCATTTTATCAATTATCTGAAACCTGCGCCCCCCCCCCCACACCCCCCCTTGCTGTGGGAGTAGTTTCTCTTTGTTTAGTTTAATCACAACCGTCCAATTTCTCACATATCTAGTAAAACTGCCCTGTACCTCTCAGGAGAATAATCTTTGGCCTCTGCGTTGCTGGCTCAGGGTAGAGTGGACTTGGTTTGTGGCCGGTTGCTGCACTGGGTGATCGTTCTAAACCATCCTGTACTGATACCAGCTCCGCTCCACAGCTTCTGAATGTGGATCAGAGAATCAAGGGATATGGGGATGGTGGGTGGGTGGGGGCAAGGACAAGGCAGCTGTGATCTGACTGAATGGCAGAACAGTGTCAAAGGCTCAGTGACTGACCCCAGTTCCTCCTGTCACCAACTTGCGGGCTGTGTTTCCCTGCAGAAGCGCCTAGTACATCCACAGGCCAGTGCGGGTGATTCTGCAGGGTGGACCTACTGCTTTGTATTTTTTTAATGGCTTCCCAGCAAATGTCCAGGAACTACCTCCTCTTGGTGGTTCTGAGCGTCATTGGCCATCCCCTAGTCAGGTGTTTTCCTTTCGGCCTGTTCGGAGATTGAAACCAGCCCCTCCTGGTTCACGTAGATAGGTACCCATTCTTGGTTATCCTTGAGAAGATGGTGCAGAGCCACTTCCTTGGCATGTAGGGAGATGTACAATGTCGTTAAGAAGGGAATTCCAGGATTTTGGCCCAGCAACACTGAAGGAATGGAATATATTTTCAAGTCAGGATGGCTAGGAGGGGAAATTGCATGTGGTGGTGTTCCCATGTATCTGCTGCCCCTGCCCTTCATAGAATCCCTGCAGTGCGGAAGCAGGCCATCAGGTCCACACCATCCCTCCGAAGACCATCCCATCCCTGTAACCCTGCATTTCCCATGGGCAAACCACCCAACTGGCACATCCCTGAACACTATGGGCAATTTAGCACGGCCAATCCACCTGACCTGCACATTTTTGGACTCTGGGAGGAAACCGGAGCACCTGGAGGAAACCCACGCAGACACAGGGAGAATGTGCAAACTCCACACAGTCACCCCAAGGCTGGAATCGAGCCTGAGTCCCTGGTGTTGTGAGGCAGCAATGCTAACCACTGAGCCACTGTGCCACTCCAGTAGAGACTTGGATTTGGAAGGTGTTGCTGATGGAAATCTCTTGCTGAGTTGCTGCAGTGCATCTTTTAGATGGTAGACAGTGCTGCCACTTTCTGTTGGTGGTGAGGGCCACAGGATACTCATGGTGATATTTCAGGGTTTGTAATGTGTGCTGGTGTGGTTCCTATAGGTGGAGTACGGTGATCTGGCACGCCCGATCCCTTCCAGTCCCGGGAGCAGCTCCCAGTCGAAGACCCAGCAGTTTCTGCAGCAGGTTCTGGAGAAATTCTATCCCAAGCACTACAGACAAGGATGTACACACCAGCAGATCAGGTAGGCCTGGCCTCGACTTCCCCGATTCTTTGACCGTACCAGGGCATTCTCAACCTTTACCAAGTAAAATCCATGACGTAGCTTGAGAGCAGTGTAACATCCGCAGGCCTTTGTCTGATTCAATCTCGAGTTAGGAAATAGTTGACAAGGGACTGTCAGCTGAAATCACGGCTCATTGGAACTGAAAGCAAGGTTTTGGCTTGGGGTTCGAAGATTGGCTGGGTGGATAGAGCAGTAATAATGATGATGTACTCGTGAGTGACTAGTGTTGTACCGTAATGATCTGGGTTGGGGCCCTACCCACTCACTATTTATTCATGCCTTTGGATAACACAACTGAGCGCCCTGTAGAGCAGTGTCTGAGTTCAGTCAGTAATGTGGGAGGGAACATTTTTAGATTTAGCAAGTGGGCAAACTGTGCCTGAACGTCACCTTAGGAAAGTGCTGTTGAGCTGCTATTATTCATATATTGTAGAAGGTCCTACAACCACATATTGTAGGTAGGTATTGTATGTGTGCAGACCACTGCCCCTCAAGGAGGGTATGTTGATCTTGGAGAGGCTGCTGTAACCATGGACCAGAATAAATTAAATTTGATTAGATTAGATTCCCTACAGTATGGAAACAGGCCATTTGGCCCAACCAGTCCACACCGACCCTCCAAAGAGTACCCCACTGAGACCCATTTGCCTCTGACTGATGCATCTAACACTATGGGACAATTTAGCATGGCCAATTCACCCTGACCTGCACAGTTTTGGATTGTGGGAGGAAAGCAGAGCACCCGGAGGAAACCCGCGCAGACGCGGGGGAGAATGTGCAAACTCCACGCAGAGAGTCGCCCGAGGCTAGAATCGAACCCAGGCGCTGGACCTGTGATGCAGCAGTGCGAACCGCTGAGCCACCGTGCCGCCCCTGCTGTGATTAATAAGCTCATGTTATGAGGGCACGTTGGATAGAGCAGGATTGTATTCCCTTAAGCTTTAAAGATGGAATGTGTTTCAACTATTTAAAGGATTCAGGAAGGTATCTATGAAGGAACTATTTCATCTGACTGTAGCAGGGAGTCAAGACAAAGGAAAGATAATTTAGATTGAAAGGTCAGGAAGTTACATACGGGGCTTCCTTTTCCACAGAAAGGGAAGGCCATTGGAAATGCTATCTGAGGAGGCCGTGGTGTTGGGATGGGACACTCGGTGCCTATGGGCAGATGGTTGTCTTTTTCTTTAAGTGACAACCTCAAGGAACACGGAGCGATGGCGGGAGAATGGAATTGAGTTGTGGATCAGCCATGATCTGACTGAATTCTGGAACAGAGGAGCTGAAACAGCAACCACCTTCTGTTCCAAATGTTGCAGTATTTCCAACCGTCCAAGAGAGTGATAATCAGGGAGGGGAGGGCCAGTCAGGTGAAGGTAACAGTTTATGAGTGTGGATCGACACCTGTCCTTAACCTAGATAACCATAGTGCTGTTTCTCTGTGTGATGCTGGCCATCTCTATTCAAACAGGCGACTGGCAGACACACTGGCCACAAAGTGGATGCTTCTGAGAGGTTGCAGTGGAGCTGACTGCGTGCGAATCTACCTGACTGTCGTTCGCAAGTGGCCATTCTTTGGAGCAAAACTTTTCACGGCGAAGGTAAAACCTGAATCAATGTGACAAGGGCCACAGCAAATAGTTACCTCAGGAGCTCTGGGTACCCTTCACCCCTGCCCCGCAGACGCGCAGACACACACGCGCACACAGATGCACACGTGCAGACAGACACACGCATCAGACACACTCGTTCTCTCACACTCTCACTCACACACAAGGTAGAATTTAAAGATCATGACAGTTGGTAGTTGATCCTCTCCCTCACTAAGACTGCATACTTTCAACATCGGAACGTATCAGGTCGAGTGACCCTTCCTCAGAACTGATGGTAACGAGGAAAGTGTTGGTTTTTCTGCAAAAGCTAGGATGGGACGGGGTACGATGTAAGCAATAGGTAGGGATAGAGCCCAAAGCGAGAGAAGGACTGTTGGACAGACAAAGAAGTGGATAACAGTCAGCCTGGGAGAATGAATCAAGGTTAAAGTGGTGCTGGAAAAGTACAGCAGGCCAGGCAGCATCTGAGAACCAGGAAAAATCGACGTTTCGGGCAAAAGCCCTTCCTCAGGAATCCTTGCACTGCTTGGTATGCACCACCAGAGGTTGCTGTTGATCCATGTTAATGGAATCAGGAAATTCCTGATGAAGGGCTTTTGCCCGGAACGTCGATTTCCCTGCTCCTCGGATGCTGCCTGACCTGCTGTGCTTTTCCAACACCACTCTATAATCTTGACTCTGATCTCCAGCATCTGCAGTACCCACTTCTGCCTGGGAGAATGAATAGCTACTAATGGGGACTGTTAGTGGCTAACAATGGGTTGTATGTAGTAGCAGACTGTGTGATAACAAGGCTGGTTGTGTGGAGATTGACTATCAGAACATGGGGGAAGGTGCCTCGAGCCGCTCAGTTGTTGTACGCACTATTGAATCCAGAAGGCTGTAGAGTTCCCAAGCGGAAAACGAGGTGCTGTTCTTCCAGCTGGTAACGAGCTTCTCTGGAGCACCCCATAACAATTTTCCTAGCTGCCATCGGTTCTGAGGAAACATCACTGAACCCGAAACGTTAACTCTGGTTTCTCTCCACGGATGCTGCCAAACCTGCTGAGCTTTTCCAGCGATGTCTGTTTCTGTTTCTGCCGTGTCTGCAGTTGCCTGAACCCGAAGTTTTGGAATTCCCTCCCTATACCTGTCTGCCTCCCCTCCTTTGTTAAGAGACTGTCTTTCAAACCCACCTCTTTTGTACTCACAGTGTCTCAGTCTCAAGTTTCTGTGCTGTATCATTCTGTGGGGTGTTTTCCAGATTGAACAAATTCACATCCAGAATTCCAACCGGAATTCTTTGGTATCCCACCCTCGTTTTCCTGCTAGTTTTCCTTTTCAAGTACTTGTCCAAATGCATGTTGAAAAGCGCTGCTGAACATACTTTCAGGCATTGCCTTTCAGAGCAGACTGATCAACTGTGCAAAAAAATTACTGTTTTCCTCTGCTCTCTATTTATTTTAATGGCCTCCTTGAAGAACAATCCCAGGTTCCCTTCTCTCTCCACAGAAATGAAGCTAATGGCGGATTACATTGGATATACGGCACTCAAAAGCAGGCCATTCAGCCCAACCCATCACCCCTGGTATTTAGACTTCACTTGAACTTCCTTGCACATTGTTCCCATCTGATCCCCTTCTCTCGCATCTGCTTGTCCTGCTTTCCCATTAAGTGCATCAATACCACCCCCCCCCCCCCCCCCCGCCATATAATGTTTATAATAGGGCTGAAGTGTTGGACACAGTGGGTCAACAAGTGGCTGGACTTCCTGCAGCATTTACGCTAAGGGAGCAAGTTTGTCAGAAAGTGCGAGTTGGCACAGTAACACTTCCCTGTGACCTTTGTGCAAGTCTGAAAGGCCTCAAACCTTCGCAGATTGAACAGGCTCATTACAGTGAGGCTTTTAATTGCAACGCCAAAAAGCAGATAACTGTCAGAATTGCGGATTGGTAACAGGAAACGTGTCTGCTAAGACACTGTTTTGCACCATGCTGGCCATCGTACCATCATGAGTGTGTATTCAGAGCAGCTATATTTGTATAGCACCTTCTACAGAGTCTTCATGGTTTGTGCTGTCAAAGGCGTTGGTCAGGTTATTGAACACCACGTAAAGGTCACTGTTCTGTTCACTTGGCCCTGTCCAAATCAGATCCTGATAGTATAAAGGTCTTCTACACGCCTTGACAAGACCTTGACATCCTTCTTAAAGTTTGCCGCACAGAATTAGCACAATATCTGAAATGAGAACTCGAGCAATTTATAGCAGTGTAACGTAATGACAGGTAGTAAAGCTTCTTTAAAAGCTGCAGTAACTTAGATGTCTGGATTGTTACCGGAGCCATGAGAATGAGATTGGAGGGTTAAATGTGGAGGAGAGATGGGTTTTAATCCATTGGGCATTGTCACCACTGCTGGAGAAAATAAGGGCTCAGCTGTAAGGATGGCCAGGTGCTGGGACCAGTGCTCAGGCAAGGTGTACCACGAGAGCAGCAGAGAGCGCTTTACGCTCAATAGTTAAAGAAGGATCAAGTGGGGGAGGTTGGGATAAGTTAAAGAGAATGCAAGAGAGTAGATTACAAAAAGGGAATCGATGAACTGAGCGTGGAAAGAAGGTTCAGAGTTTACAAACTTCAGATCGCACCAGCTAGAGGTTGAAAAAATAATAAAATGGTAGAAATTATTCCATCTGGACAAATCAGTTGCTTGGGACGGAAACTGCTCTGCCCAGGACCATAAGAAACTACAGAGAGTTGTGAACACAGCCCAGTCCATCACACAAGCCAGCCTTCCATCCATTGACTCCAGCTATACTTCTCACTGCCTGGGGAAGGCAGCGACATCATCAAAGGCCCCTCCCACCCCGGTTATAATCTCTTCCAACCTCTTCCATTGGGCAAAAGATACAGAAGCTTAAACACCGTACCAACAGATTCAAGTACATCTTCTTCCCCGCTGTTATTAGACTTCTGAACAGACCTCTCAAAATTCAAATTTAATGTTGATCTCGCTCTGTGTGCACCTTCTCTGCAGCTGTAACATTCGCTCTGTTCTATTACCCTAACACACTGTGTATGGTATCATCTGCCTGTACTGCACGCAAAACAAAACATTTCTCTGTACCTGGGTACATGTTTACCCTGGATGGTGGGGTGGGGGGGTGTTTCTACAACCAGACAATGTCTTGAAATAAGGACCAGGTCATTGAGGACTAGCTGAGGAGGAATTGCTTCATTCTGAAACTGGCCACTCTTCGGGATTCTGGGCCAGGGAGGCTCACCCATTGACGCACGTCAAGCGATACGATGGCGTTACGGGGAACCAGCGCTGAGGTGAATCAGTCACAGTGAGCCGAACAGTCTCCAGAGGCTGAGTGGCCTACTCCTCCTCTGTGATTATTGTCATGTTGGTTTCCCAGTCGGTCTGTTTTTCCCTGGCTGAGAGTCAAACTAGTGCACAGGAAAGCGCTGACATACTCCAGTGTAGCAGAGTTTCAGCCAGTGATGTTTGAGAAGATTTGTAGCTCAGGTTGATGATATGGATGTAAGTTAGCTCACTGAGCTGCAAGGTTTGTTTTCAGATGTTTCGTCACCATGACTTGGGAACATCACACTAGGGAACTAGTGAGTCTCTGATGAAGAGTTTCAGCCATTTTTCTTCCGAGAAGTGTGGGACTAGCCTGGAAGGAATAGGCAAGGTTAGTGTGACACAGTGTAATGTCATGTCGCTAACCTGATGGAGGAAATAAGCAAGGTTGCTCTACTGGCTTTCTGCCTCCAGTGAGGCCTGTTTGACAGTTCCCTTTGAATCGAGTGAGTGTCTCTGTGAGACTCTAAACCACCCTTTTCATCTCTCTGCAGCCGGTTGCTCCTTCCCCCCTCGATGAGAAGCCTGTGTGGTTGGCAGTGAATGAAGATGGTGTCAACATTCTGGAATGCAGCACAATGGTATGTATCCGCTTTGGAAGACACAAGGTCAGTTTCAGTCTGTTGCAGGCTGACCACGAGCAAGTGGGTTTGGTGGGATGGTACTGTCACTCCCACAGGTGGACAGTCAGCCTATCCTGTGTGTGTGTATCTGTGTCTGTGTCTATGTGTGTCTGTCTGTCTCTGTGTCTGTGTGTATCTGTGACTGTGTGTGTCTGTCTGTGTCTGTGTGTGTCTGTCTGTCTGTGTGTGAGAGTCTGTCTGCTTGTGCGTGTCTATGCATCTGTGTGTGTATCTGTCTGCCTGTGTGTCTATTTGTATCTGACTGCATGTGTTCGTGTGTTCGTGTGTGAGTGTGCGTGCATGTGTCTGTCTGCGCGTGTGTGTCTGTCTGTCTGTGTATCTCATGCGGAAAACCTCGGTGAACCCTGTGACTGTGTTCTGACACAACGTCTGTGGCCCTCAAGTCCTCAGCTTGGGTCTTGAACCTGGTGCTTCTGGACCAGAGGTAGGACTGTACCGGCTGACCTGTCCCTGTATTCCTCATTGATTGAAAGCTTATCAATCCAGCACAGGTTAGCTGGTCCTAAAACTGTAGGTTGGTTCATGTCAAATAGACCCCGACCTGGGGATAGGATTATTTAAGCTTCATATAGGCCTAACCCATAAAGGGATATAAAACATCGCCCTCTATCACTCTCTTCCAGATACAGACTTTCACCAAACCATCATTATTCAGAGCAGTAATGTCAGCCCCCACTGTCTCAGAAACCAGAAGACAAACTTAGAAGAGAGATTTGATGTTGTAAATCACAAGTTATTTTTAAACATCAGCACAATTCGTTAGTTGGTTTATAAACCTCATTAGCAGCCTGTTTAATCTTGAACTAAAGCTTTATTGAAGCACCTGAAAACGCTTTAAGAATTTGTTTTGCAACAAACTGTTACCTTCACAGGCATTAAGGAAGGAACCCACCTCCCAACCTTGTCATTATTGATTGAAACTGCTCGTGACTGACAGAATGAAACCTTACCCATCTCTCCCAGCTCAATGCTTCAATATAGTCAAAATACACTTCTCCGCAGTGCATTAACATAATTACCTGCAAACTTGAGTTATTTAAAATATGACGGGGGCACTCAAGTTAATGTAAAGATGTGAATAACAATTGACAGCTGAAAACCCTCTAATCAATCCAGCCTTGTCACATGCAGTTATTAAAACTTGTGTATCACTATATAAACTCTACCGTTCAAAAGATTTCCACAGTCAGTTTTAATCATCGGTTTGATTTGCCATATTCACAAGTGTGTTGCTGTTTTAATACCAGTGGATAACGCCTTTCAGTTGTCCTGATGCTGGTACAGGAGGTCTGGTGATCCGCTAGTGTTACTTCACCTGAGCCACAGGTCCTACTCCAGGACTCAGTGGGCTTGGAAGGTGTGTTACAGCACAGGCAAGCTCACGTGCACCCACAGCAGAGTTGGGAGAGTTTCCTGGCCAGCTAGAATGTGTAGCAGCTGCAGTATAACCAGCTTCCCCATCTCCCACAGATTCTGGGCAGGACCTAGACTCCATGGCAAGTGTACTTCAATAGACTGCTGCTGGGAATAATGCAGCGACATGCCTCAAAGTTCTATACCATAAACAGTACAAATCTGTAGGGAATTTGTGGGCGGCACGGTGGCACAGTGGTTAGCACTGCTGCCTCACAGCGCCAGAGACCCGGGTTCAATTCCCGCCTCAGGCGACTGACTGTGTGGAGTTTGCACATTCTCCCCGTGTCTGCGTGGGTTTCCTCCGGGTGCTCCGGTTTCCAAAGATGTGTAGGTTAGGTGAATTGGCCATGCTAAATTGCCCGTAGTGTTAGGTAAGGGGTAAATGTAGGGGTGGGTTGCGCTTCGGCGGGGCGGTGTGGACTTGTTGGGCCGAAGGGCCTGTTTCCACACTGTAAGTAATCTAATCTAATCTAATCGAATATATATAATATAAAACACAAACTATAGCTTGGAATTGAAAGGCACAACAGAAAAGTGTTGTTTTTGCCAAGCGTGAATTATGAAGAAAATTGAATAGGGAAGGCAGGGCTTCAATGCCTGTAAATGAGGGGCTGTCAATAACGAGGAAGTTAACCAAACCACAAAAACCTGGTGTTGTAAAAGGAAAGGGAGATGCAGGAGGTGGAAGATCACACCCAAACATTGTAATTCACCTCCCAAGAACTTGTGTACAGCCAAACTGGGGAAAGCCAGCACTAGGATCCCCCGGCCTGGCTCCCCGTCCTCCAGCCTTTCTCGACAGAGAACTTATTAGTTTGTTAACAAGTCTGAGCACCAGCAAGGGTGGCTTACTGTGCTGCTCCTTGTAACCAGCCCTTCGATCACAAAGCAACCTGACCCGACCTGGTTTCCCACTGGAATATCAGTCGCCAACAGTGGGGGTCTAAAACAAAAACAGCCCAGATTTCACAGACTTCTTACTGAGGTCCCCCGTGAGGCCAGAAATTGGCTGCGAGGATTGATATGTCTGCCTGATTCAAAGGAAGCCTACACTGAGTGATGCAGTGTCTTTGCGATCCCTGTCACTGTGGAGCAGCAGGTCGGTCCCTGACAGATGGTGTCCTTTTTGTGGCTTTCAGCATCCCGTGGTAAATTATCCCTATCCGTCAGTCCTGACGTTCGGAGGTTGTCGCGATGACTTTATGATGGTGGTCAGCAAAGCCAAGGAGGGGAACCCGGTACGAAGCACCATTGAGAAACTGGTGTTTGCTATGGTGAAACCCAAGGTAAGGGGGTTTCAGATTGATCACTCTGTTACTGAGACAAGATACCTACTACAAAGTAGAAAGATAAGGAAATAAGTTAATAATTTGACGTGGCAGTCCTTCTGTAGTGCTCAGCCATGCTGGGCTTGCATTCTGCACAAGGGTTCCGTCTCTCCACACTCAACACCGATGCAGTTACCAGGAGACCATGAGCTCAATTTCCTCCACATTGGCTGGCTCTCTCCCTGTCCCCCGGCGCTCTCTCCCTGTCCCCCGGCGCTCTCTCCCTGTCCCCCGGCGCTCTCTCCCTGTCCCCCGGCGCTCTCTCCCTGTCCCCCGGCGCTCTCTCCCTGTTCCCCGGCGCTCTCTCCTTGTCCCCCGGCGCTCTCTTCCTGTCCCCCGGCGCTCTCTCCCTGTCCCCCGGCGCTCTCCCTGTCCCCCGGCGCTCTCTCCCTGTCCCCCGGCGCTCTCTCCCTGTCCCCCGGCGCTCTCTCCCTGTCCCCCGGCACTCTCCCTGTCCCCCGGCGCTCTCTCCCTGTCCCCCGGCGCTCTCTCCCTGCCCCCCGCGCTCTCTCCCTGTCCCCCGGCGCTCTCTCCCTGTCCCCCGGCGCTCTCTCCCTGTCCCCCGGCGCTCTCTCCCTGTCCCCCGGTGCTCTCTCCCTGTCCCCGGGTGCTCTCTCCCTGTCCCCCGGCGCTCTCTCCCTGTCCACCACGCTCTCTCCCTATCCTCTGCGCTTTTTGCTGTCCCCCGCGCTCAATCACTGTCGTCCGTGCTCTCTCACTGTCCCCAGCGCTGTGTCGCTGTCCCGTGCTCTCTCCCTATCCCCCGCCCTCTCTCTCGCTGTCCCCCGCGCGCTCTCTCACTGTCCCCCTGTGTGCTCTCGCTCTCCTCCTGCGCTCTCTCACTCTCCTCCTGCGCTCTCTCACTCTCCCCCCGCGCTCTCTCACTGTCCCCGTGTGCTCTTGCTCGCCCCCTGTGTGCTCTCGCTCTCCCCCCGTGCGCTCTCTCACTGTTCCCGTGTGCTCTTGCTCTCCCCCTGTGTGCTCTCGCTCTCCCCCCGTGCGCTCTCTCACTGTCCCGTGTGCTCTCGCTCTCCTCCTCTGCTCTCTCTCTCCCCCTGCGCTCTCTCACTGTCCCCCGTGTGCTCTCGCTCTCCCCCCAAGCTCTCTCTCACTGTCCCCCATATGCTCTGACTCTCCCCCCGTATGCTCTCGCTCTCCCCCTGCACTCTCTCTCACTGTTACCGTGTGCTCTTTCTCCCCCTGCGCTCTCTCTCTGTCCCCGTGTGCTCTCACTCTCCCCCTGCACTCTCTCTCACTGTCCCCGTGTGCTCTTGCTCTCCACCGCGTGTGCTCTCGCTCTCCCCCGCGCTCTCTCTCACTGTCCCCCGTGTGCTCTCACTCTCCCCCTGCACTCTCTCTCACTGTCCCCCGTGTGCTCTCACTCTCCCCCTGCACTCTCTCTCACTGTCCCCGTGTGCTCTCACTCTCCCCCTGCACTCTCTCTCACTGTCCCCCGTGTGCTCTCACTCTCCCCCTGCACTCTCTCTCACTGTCCCCGTGTGCTCTCACTCTCCCCCTGCACTCTCTCTCACTGTCCCCGTGTGCTCTCACTCTCCCCCTGCACTCTCTCTCACTGTCCCCGTGTGCTCTCACTCTCCCCCTGCACTCTCTCTCACTGTCCCCGTGTGCCCTCACTCTCCCCCTGCACTCTCTCTCACTGTCCCCGTGTGCTCTCACTCTCCCCCTGCACTGTCTCTCACTGTCCCCGTGTGCTCTCACTCTCCCCCTGCACTGTCTCTCACTGTCCCCGTGTGCTCATGCTCTCCACCGCGTGTGCTCTCGCTCTCCCCCCCGCGCTCTCTCTCACTGTCCCCCGTGTGCTCTCGCTCTCCCCCCGCGCTCTCTCACTGTCCCCCGTGTGCTCTCGCACTCCCCTTGCGCTCTCTGTCACTGTCCCCCGTGTGCTCTCGCTCTCTCACTGTCCCCAGTGTGCTCTCGCTCTTCCCCTGCGCTCTCTCTCACTGTCCCCCGTGTGCTCTCACTCTCCCCCTGCGCTCTCTCTCACTGTTCCCCGTGTGCTCTCGCTCTCCCCCCGCGCTCTCTCTCAGTACCATGTGTTCTCGCTCTCCCCCCGCGCTCTCTCTCACTGTTCCCCGTGTGCTCTCGCTCTCCCCCCGCGCTCTCTCTCAGTACCATGTGTTCTCGCTCTTTTCCCGCGCTCTCTCTCAGTACCATGTGCTCTCTCTCTCCCCCGGCGCTCTCTCTCACTGTCCCCCGTGTGCTCTCTCTCTCCCCCCACGCTCTCTCTCAGTCTCGTGTGC